>NC_089844.1:137515492-137815492 GCF_035609145.1 Eleutherodactylus coqui
CTAAGTATCAATCTTCATCAGTTCTTGGGGTCAATGTTCCTTTAAGACAAGATGCAGTTCTGCTGCTTCCGGCGAGGCTGCCTCTTTCTGGGCTCAGGTTGAGCGCTGGCTCTACGCCTCTCTAACGCAGGGCTCAGTAAGCATGGCAGGTTAACCCTGCGTAAGAGTTCCTCAAAGACCTCCTGCACTTTCCGGTTGAGCTTGGCCGAGGTCTCTACATAGCCACTGTCCCATTCCAGTTCTGCAGTAGCAGCAGCCTGTAGTGCCATGAGCTGCCCAGACTCTGATTCTAAGCCGGGGAACAAGTCTGTTTTGTTACCAATGACCACGATGGGTACGTCGGTCTCCCCCTTGATCTGGAGGATCTCTTCCCTTAGCCTTTCCACCTCTTGGAAGGACTCTAGATCGGCCAGCGAGAAGACTAAAGCGAAGACATCACCTTGTTGGATGCGCAACTTCTGCATGGCTGGGAAGGAGTAGCTGCCGCTGGTATCCACAATCTCAATGCGCAATTGGAGGGCATTTGGCTCCGGGTTCAGGCTGTATACCTCTTCCACCGTTCGCCGGTGTCTGGGCTCGAATCGGTCATATAGCAACTGCTGGATCAAGGCTGTCTTGCCCACGCCGGCAGCGCCCATGAAGACCAGGCGCACTGTGCCACTGGATTGCACCGAGATAGACATGGTGATCACTCCTTGGAGTGGGTTCGTAGTCACCGAGATGCTGGTTTGGGTCAGTAGATGAGATTTGTGCAGCGGTGATGGAGACTTCAAGACTTGTGCAACTTCTGTATCAAGTCACAGCTGATGTACTGCAGCTACCTTGCGCTCTGCTCTTCTCCGCTACTAGTTCTCACACCCACAGCACAGAACTGTGCCTTCTCAGCTGCAACTCCTACTTTTATGCACAAGTCCCCGCAGCTCCAGCCAATCAGGCGCCGCTGTGGGGAGGAGAGCAAACTCCATGTGCCAAGATTATTTCACCTTTTTTTTCCTACACAATACACGTGTCTTCTGTGTTCAATGCAAGAGGGAAAGGATGTAGGAGGTGCAGGCTGACGACTCTAGAAGTTACCGAGGAGCCTGCTCACCTCTTACTAAGGGCTCATTCATACGGGCGGCTGTCACCCACTTATTACGTATTTACTCCAGATTTTGATGCGGAGTTGCAGGCAGGTTTTAAGCCATTTTCAATTTTTGGTGCAGAATTCAACGCTGCGGTGCGTTGTGCAGTCTATTTAGCCCCCTATCAGGCTTCAGTTATCAGTAATCCCGCACCGTGCAAGAGGCTGGATAATCCAAGGAACTTTTGAGACAGCCTATGTATGTGGCACAGGAGGCAAACACAGGCTGCCATTAACAGTACTCTGTCTTAAGCTTTTTCTCTATGGCAGTGTTATGTGGCCACATAACGGTGGTGTTATTTAGATGCTGTTGCATTGCTATAATTACTAGGCAATATTACAATAATAATATCCCCTGTATGCCCCCTCAGTAATAATGCTCCCCACATGCCACCCTTCAGCAATAATGACCTGCATGTCCCCCTCGGTAATAATGTCTCCCACATGCCCCTTTAGTAATAATGCCTCCCGCATGCCCACCTCAGTAATAATATCTCCCACATGTCCCCCTCAGTAATAATGCCTCCTGCAAGCCTGCCTCAATAATAATGCTTCTCACATGCCACCCCTCAGTATTAATGCCCCTTTAGTAATAATGCCTCACACGTGTCCCCCTCAGCAGTAATGCCCCCGCATGCCCCCTGAGTAATAATGCCTCCTTGATGCCACTCTTAGGTAATAATGTCCTCGCATAAACCACTCAGTAATAATGCCTTCCACAAGCCCACCTCAGTAATAATGCCCCTCACATCTCACCCCTCAGAAATAATGTCTCCTGCATGCCACTTTTCAGTAATAATGCCCCCATATGCCCACGGTCATTAATGCCCCCTTTTATGTTGTAAAATAAGTTCTACAAATAGCCTATAGTTACCTCTTTCGCTCCCCCTACTACCCCTGCCTGCCCACTTCGGTCCTCTGCTCAATTCCAGATAGCAAGATCACATGATCACTGCGGCCGCTCTCTGGCCTCAGCGTTAGTATGGCCCAAGTCAATGATTGGCCGAGAGAGAGGGAGAATTATATACCTTTCAAAATGATGAGAAACCACATTTTCTAAGAAACCATTCACGCTCGGGCTTTCATAAGTGGTTACCTCGAAGTTCTGCACCCAGTTCCGGTAACCCAGTGGTACAGCGACTGCGGTGGGTCTGTTGTGTTTAGAGCCTTCTGACCCAGAATATGTAAATGTTTGCAAAGACCAATATTATAGGTAATAAATGAGTTTTAAGAAAATGAGAAAGAATATTTGTATTTCTTCTTCTTGCCAGGGAATCAGCCCATCCTCCGTTCTGCATATGTATGAACGTTGTTGGGAAGTATTGTTGCATTTTACCTGGCAGGAGTTCTAATTCTCCAAAATGTCTAGATAAATAAAGCATTTCCAGTAGATGAGAGCAGTAGGAAAAACTAACATGGTCTGTGTTGTCACAGAGGTGGAGCCACTCTGACTAAACAAAGGGCTTGGCAGAGAGAGATGCAAAGCCAAGTACTTCCACTAGAGGGCACTAAACATGGGGTCTGAGCACAGCTCCAGTATATAATGCACTCACATATATAACACATCACCGAACCGCTAGGTTATAGTTGGACTAGATTATACTAGGTCACTCCATGTGACACATTAGATCTTTGTGCAATTAAGTTCATTACAGCTCCATTATATTCAAAGCAGATGAGCAGCTTGACATTTATATTATTTTAATGAGGTGACAGATTATACAACCCCCAATTCTAAGAAAGTTGGACGCTGTGTAAAATTTAAATAAATGTACATTTAAAAAGATTGCAATAATTTGGAAATCTCATATTTTATTCACAAAAGGACATAAAACACAGTTTAAAAAATTACCCAATTTAAAAATTGATGGCAGCAACACATGTCAAAGAAGTAAGTGGTCCTAATGAAAAAAAAATGGATGGTCAATTTTCTACTAGGTCATATGATTGTATAAAAAAGCATGTTAGAGAGGCAGAGTCTCTCAGAAGCAAAAATTGTCAGAGGTTCACCCAGGAGCCTTAAGGGGCCCATAAGGCCTCTCTTCTCTTCAAGTTACGCCTCTGGGGCTCGGAACTGGGGGATTAGAGGGGCGGCATAAAAGAAGAACTGCAGGTAATATACCCCTCCTCTCAGAGGCGTAACTTGAAGCTCCTGGGACCCGATGCAAAACTTGTAACAGGGCCCCCAACTATAATGCTTTACTCATGGTACTGGGTTCCCTATATGGAGAAGAAAGGCCTTATGGGCCCCCTAAGGCTCCTGGGCGCATATATACGCCTTCTGAATAGGTTCAGTAGTGCTGCTGATTAGAGCCACCTGATTGGCTCTTCGGCACCATGTGACTACACTGCGTGCACGCGGATTGCCTTAAGCAGCTGTGCACTACACACTACAGTTAAGCAGCCGTGCACTACACACTACACTTAAGCAGCTGTGCACAGATCCCCCTTGTTCTATGGCCAGTGTTACAAAACAGTGATACAAAACATGATTTTAATGTTTTTGTATTTTTCAAAAGGTAAGATTTACTTAAAATTTGACCCATTTTTTAATTTTTTCGTGGATTGGGCTGTGTGAGGGTTCGTTTTTGCGGAGTGAGCTGTAGTTTTTATTATTACCATTCAGAGATGCAGACATATTTTTAATTACTTTTTATTCAAATTTTATGGTAGCCGGGATTCCCAAAAAAAGGGAACAAAAAGAATAAATCACAGTTCTGCAATTCCATCTTTTTTTCTCTACGGCCCTCTGCGTGTAGGATAAATATTTTAATACTGTGTTTCCCCCAAAATAAGACACTGTCTTATATTAATTTTTGCCCCAAAAGAGGCGCAGTGTTCTTTGTTCAGAGGGAGCTTATACTCACCTGGTCCGCGGCGTCCCGATGCCTCGTGATAGTCTCTGGTGGCGCTTGATGAGCCAATCACAGACATTCAGTGATGTCAGTGACTGCTAAACTGCTTCCCCCTTCTCTCTCCTTTCCTTCAGCTGTTTGCAATGGGAGGGGGCAGGATGGGGGTGCACCGCCCCGCCCCCCCTTCTCTCATTGCTGGCTGCGGATAAGGGTCAGGGAGGGGTGGGAGCTTACCTCCACCCCTGCCCCCTCCCATTGCAAACAGCCGGAGGGGAGGAGAGAGAAGGTGAGCCGGCGAGGGAGGGGGGGGGGGGAAGGGGCAAGGGCATGGTGGCAACCTCAGCATATATGCGCCAGGACCCATGCCATCTGAACGGGCGCACAAACGTATGATTGGGAATGGAAAACCAAGCCAGAATCCATACACAGGCCGCTGTTTCAGGGTTTTTGCCCCTCATCAGTGTGCAGTAGGCCTCTGGCTTGGCTAGTGAGAGGCCAGTGACGTGGGTCGGGAGGGGTAACGTCACTCCTTAAGGAGAGAGCCTAGAATGTGAGTGAGGAGGCTGAATGATAATTGTTCTGTATAAAAGGGCCCTAAGGCCCCTGGATACTGTCGGGTGTATTACTTCCCACGGTGATGTCACTGCACACTGTGTGGTGATGTCACTAGTCCCTTTCAGGGTCCAGACGTTCTGAGATTGCCCCTAGTGGTGAGGAATATAGAGCAGAGTCCTAGAGGTATTGGAGAAGGCCACAAGCCATGCAGGCATTCACAGTAATTTTCCATCGGTAACGGGCATTCCAGTGGAGGTCATCTCTTATATTTTCACCTTTTTATGCAGCAGTCTCCTTCCAAGGCTGTAATCTCGATGTGGACGAGCGTCACTTAACAAGCAGCGTCAATGGAGATCAGCGGAATTTTAAACAAGTCTCGGCCTCCAAGCGGCTGCGGCTCTTTATCAGTATGGAAGATGTCCAGATAATGATAGACTTGTTGTGGACTTTCTACGGTGACATTTTCCTCGGTTTATTGCAGATCAAAATAAAAACAAGAGCAGCTGAATGGAGCAAAACACAAGAACATGTGATTGTACAGTATAGTCACTGATAACAGGAGCACAACATGATAAGCTACATCGGTTCCACCATGCAGAATATGCAGAAGGACTGAAGTTGTAGGAAAGTTAAAGGGACAGTAACTTTAAAATCTAAGTTGGATGGATAGATAGATAGATAGATAGATAGATAGATAGATAGATAGATAGATAGATAGATAGATATTAGATAGATAGATATTAGATAGATAGATATGGGATAGATAGATATGAGATAGATAGATTTGAGATAGATATGAGATAGATAAATAGATATGAGATAGATAGATAGATAGATAGATAGATAGATAGATAGATAGATAGATAGATAGATAGATAGATAGATATGGGATAGATAGATATGAGATAGATAGATAGATGGATAGATAAATAGATATGAGATAGATAGATAGATAGATAGATAGATAGATAGATAGATAGATAGATAGATAGATAGATAATATGTAGTGCTGTGGATTATTGTGGCACTATATAAACATTGTGTAATAAATATGGACACATTGAAGATTATAGGGGGTTCATACCCTACCAAAAAAACAGGTACTGTGGTTCTTGATCAAGTCCTGTAACACTTTTGGCACTGCTTAAAGGGGTTGTACCAAGATAGATTTTTATCACCTGTCCATAGGATAAAAGTCTTATCAGTGGGGGTCTCACCTTGCCTATAGATGGATGATAAAAGTCTATCTTGGAACAACCCCTTTAAGATTTGCATTACTGACTATAATCAGAGTCAGACTGGCTCACCAGAGTGCCAGGTTGTCTTCCGGTGGACCCAGACTCTGATACAACAATGGACTATGATAGTCCACAGAAGATAGCAGGAGGTGACTTTGGAGTCAATCTCTTACCACTAGGGTCTGTTTCTTAAGGCCCCTTTTAACCCTTTCCAATCCACTGTCTGACCTCTGAAGACATTATGATTTAGGGCTGTACAGGTTCGAACTTGGAAGACGTCCATCGGGGTTCTCTTCCTGTATATTGCCAGCCCCTCTGCTGTCGGAGCCTATTCAACGTGTCATCTTATGCAGTACTGGCTTTAGCCAGCAGATAGCGCCGTTGTATAACAGCAGAAAGAGTAAGCCCCCTAGGAAATTGAGGATACAAATTGGATTGAAAAGGGTTAAACTGAACAGTTATTCAAAAAATGGTTTGCTCATGCAAGGCATTTTAAAGAAAGTTCTTTCTAGATCAAGGTGTTTGATAAAGAAGGAACTTCCTTTTAAATGAGTTTCCCAACTCTTATTCCTGTATGTATATTCTAGCAATAAAACACTGTTCAATTCAGAATTTCGGATCATGGACTTCATCCTTCCAGTGACCGATTTAAAGCACATCTGGGATTTAGGGGGGTTCTTGATCTTGGAACCCCACTAAAACATAATTTTTATTTATGTCATCTATATAGCCTCTACAGGGCTGGAACTTTTTTCTTCTTTTTTTAATTTTTGTTTGTTTATACTTATCCGGGGGGATTCCACCCACGGGGTCCATAGATGCTCTCCATCATTGATTGGATGTCCCAAGTAGGACGAGTGGTTCCAACCTAAAGTGGATGTATATTGATTTCAACGCCATCTTGGATTAAGGTGTGACAGCCGTCCCTGTGAAGGCTAGGCTGTAGACACTGGGTGAGTCACCTTCATATAATTCTCATTCCTATCGTGGACCTTTGGAGCACTACGCATGTTTTAAAATAACTCAAAATAAGCAATGTTGTAATCTATTAGTTGCCTTGTTGCATCATTACAACCGTAATAAAAATATAATATTACAACATCCTATCCAATAACTATTAATAACTACTTCTGCAATGCCCTGCACTTAAACGGCACCATAACTTACACTTCATAGTCACATTAAGGCCTCCTGTCCACGGGCGATATGTCACTGCGTTAGCCGTGGCGATAATCCAGCTGTGGGTAACGCAGTGAACGCTTCCCATAGACCTAACTATAGAAAGCGCAGCCTGACGTCCGCGAGCGGAGAATCACAGCGATTCTCCGCAGTGAGCCTATCTATCAGATAGGCTCATTGCGGAGACTTGTCAGTTCTCCCCCCTGCTCCCCCGCTGCGGAAATATTGCTAGCGATATTCTGTCACGGCCGTGGACAGGCAGCTCAGGGGGTCATGTACATGGCCGTACCAGTAAAACAGTATTTTAACCGTGTTTGTAAATAGTGCGTCCGCCGGCAGAGACTGCGTATGGCTGCGAGTACACTGCATATACCCGCGTATCACACACACACAGACACGAGCAGTGCGACTATGCTGCGATCTTTTTTTCGTGTGTATCAACAGGCAGTCTCTACAAGTCCATTGACTTTCATTGACTCCATTAACTGCATATCACACGGCTGTACAATGCACGCGTAATACATGGTGAAAAACGTCCGTGGACATGAGCCCTAAAACTTTATGGCAGTCCCATGAGATCCTCGACCCCAACCAGGGATTTTACATATAACAGGGGAGAAAGTGCACTTATGACAGTCCTCAGAAAGAGATTCACAAACAGCGTGGTGAGCTCTTTTCAGCTCAGCGCAGACCTTTTCAACACTACTGTCTTGATGTCAGGAAACAGTGAAGGAGTCTTCCTTTCCTCCCATGCGCTATGGGGTCCTGCGCCCCGGTAGTCCGGAAGCTCCTGCAACCTCAGTGGTCAACTTTTCAGCCACTACAACAGGCCCTTTCTTTGTGTACGCAGCAGCTGCTGCGCAGAGATTTGATGTAGGCCCCTCTCAGTTTGAGGGTCCCTCACCGGCTACTCCCCTTTTATACTGTTTGAGGACATCTGTCCTTTTCCAAGATGGCTTCCATTGCAGAGTCATGTCAGGGGACGGGGCTTAGACTCCTCCTTCAGCATTCCGCTCTGGTAATGATGTTATTTGGGGCAAAGCTAAAGCTTCTGTCAGTCGGCACCAACAAAAATCAGAATGAACAGTCATTTGACCTCTCTCTGAAGGGCCTTAAACACAGACTTCACTTTAAAGGGGTATATTTTGGGCTTTTTTCACTGATAACCTATCCCATGGATAGGTCATCAGTAGTTGATGTGTGGGGGTCAGCCGCTCAAGATCTCCATCCATCAGCTGATCGTCTGACCTTCTGTCACTACAGGGGCCAGGATATGCGTCATCAGTGGTCAGAGGAAGCAGAAGCAGTGCCGACTTCACTCCAATTGAAATCAACAGTCCCTATACTACCTGCTCAGGACAGGATGTGGCATCCTGACCATTGTCCTGAGCATTCAGGTTCCAATGTAATGTCCCAGCGGCAACCAAGACACGAGGCCCACACTGAGAAGCTGGGAGAGTAGATTTGGCACTTGTCACAATGGCTTTACTAGACTCCTCCCCGGTGGGACGCACAAAACCCTAGCCCAAGTACCGCTAGGCCTCTTCCAGGCAACGCATAACACGTAAGAGTGTTGTGGACATGAAGTTGTCACGAGTGACGCCACCATTCCTTACACATTGTTGAGTATCCCGCGGTTGAATAAAGAGAGTCCACACACTGATTAACTTGAATACCTCACCAGTGCAGGCAAGACAGAGAATGTGAGGTCAGGAAAGAGACACAGGATGACACCAGTCCTACAAGCCAAGTTATCTGTAAGGTACCGCTCCTGGAAGGGGAACACTCCGGAGGAGGATGGGGGTAGGAACACTCCACAGACACTCACTCCGAACTTAAAGACAGCTCTGCACGGTGGACTCCTGATTTCACTGGTTCTTCACGGGCGGTTCCTGGCATAGAGGACTTCAGGATACCTCTCCTCCTCTTCCATCTCTCCACCACATGAGGGTTGAAGGTATCCCCATGTGGCCGGCACTCCACTCCACTCTCAACCGAAGAAGATGAAGAAAGACCCCACCTTGCTCCCAGGCACTCATACTTATAGGATACATAAACCATGTGACAGGACATAAGTTGTTACTTTTACAGACATAGCCCAGCCACTTTCAGACATTAACCTCTCACGTGCTGCAGCTGTGCAATACACATAACAGAAGACTAGACATTTTGCACAGTGCATTCACATAAAAGACAGGACATGTATGACATTTATGGAGAGGCCAGAAATATGTGTTCCTGGCCACTACACCAACACTGATGGCACTGCTCATAAATGTAATGCGGAAATCCGCTGCATTACTCCGGAGCTATTAGGTTCTATTGAACCTAATAGCTCAATGTTCACGCTGCGGAATTCCGCAGCTCCAGCACGTGAGAGGTTAATGTCTGAAAGTGGCTGGGCTATGTCTGTAAAAGAAAATGCGGCATGCTCTATTTGCCGCAGGAATAAGCGCGTTCGGCTTCCATTGTAGTCAATGGAAGCCAACCGTCACGCTATACGTCCGCTATAGCACATCAGAAGTAACGCGTGAATACGCGGCCCCGCCCACCGCGTCATCTGACACTGCCGATGTGTCACGTGCTGTACTGCGCATGTGCGACGGTCCTCCATGCAGGACGAGTACAGCGGATCTGGAGTGGTAAGTTTGGTGGTTTTGGGGGGGCGCCGTGGCGGACTCCGCTGTGATATTCCGCTGGCGGAGTCCGTCACGGCCGTGAGCATGAGCCCTAAGACAAGAGGAGAGCTGCATCAGTCCTATTCTAGGTTGTCCGGAACACAACAGGTTAATACCATTTTCCAATTCTTTTTTTTTACATTAACCCTTTGCCATAGTCCGCCAGCTGACTGGCAGCGTTCATTGTAATCATGTTGGTTTTTCCATAAATATTCCACTCCACCTTCTTCACCTATTTACAGATATGGTGTTTGCAGTGCAAAATTAAAGCATCTGGCCTGTGTTTAATTTACTACACAATGCCGCAGGGCACACAGACCGCCCTGTTTTATGACCCTCACTGTTTTGATATAAAATTAGTTTAGCAAGACGCCATAATGTTATGTCGAAGAACTGACCAGCTTAAAGCGGTAGGCACTACATTTGAGGATTTGTCATGACTTTGTACAATAGAGGTGTCCTTATGGCTCAATAGGGGTAGCATTTCCTTTGTTGCTATAGGTATAACCTAGGCCCCCTGTCCACGGCCGTTGCGGAATATCGCCAGCGATATTCTGCTGCGGGGGAGCAGGGGTGGCGCTGTCAGTTCTCTGTGGTGAGCCTATCTGACAGATAGGCTCACCGCGGAGAATCGCGGCATGCCGCGATTTAGATCCTGCGAGCGGAGAATCGCTATGATTCTCTGCTCGTGGACGCTGCAGCTGCGCTTTCCATAACAACGCTATGGAAAGCCTTTACTGCGTTACCCGCAGCCGGATTATCGCCATAGGTAACGCAATGAACAATCGCCCGTGAATAGGCAGCCTTAAAGAAGTTTTCCAGGACTTAACTATAGATAATCTATCCTCAGGATAGGTCATCGACAGTTGATTAGTAGGGGGTCCTCTGCTCAAGATACCCACCAATCAGCTGTTCATAAACCTCTCATATCCTTTTCTATGGACTAAAATAAGATTTACTCATCAGCTCATTGTGTTCTATTATTGTTTTAAATGCAAATTAATCACAACATGTCTGTGCCCTTTTATGTGTAGATTATGCTTCTTCAGATATATCCTATTATAAGCCTGATGAAGAGGCCAAGGAGTCTTAAAAGCTTGCTGTAACATCATGTCTTTTTGTTGGCCATTAAAAGGTATCCTATCTACGAGATTATTTAATTTCTCTTAGGCCCCCTGTCCACGGGTGAGGTGGAATATCGCTAGCTATATCCCACCAGCGAGGAGCAGGAGACAACTGTCAGTTCTCTGCGGTAAGCCTATTTCACAGATAGGCTCACCGCGGAGAATCACGGCAAATTGCAGCATGCTGCGATTTGAGTCCCGCGAGCAGAGAATCGCTATTATTCTCCGCTCGTGGACAGGGGGCTGTGCTTTCCACAGCAACGCTATGGAAAGCGTGCACTACAATCCTCGCGGCTGCATTATCGCCGCAAGTAACACAATGCACTATCGTCCGTGGACAGGAGCCCTTACTCAGAGCAATAACATTTTGTTCTGGTTAGCATGCTACCAAAAACCTTTTTTCTTTTATAAATAGCTGAAGGAATGAACCAATAAAAATAAATGTTCAGAAAGCGAAAAACACTTATCTCATGGACCAGTGCCTTTTTTTCCTTTTCTTTAAGCTAGATAGAAGATGATCACATTGTTCTTTCTATACATTAGTTCCCTATTTAGACAGTTGTCCCTGTCGCAGAGGCTATTACACCATGGTTTGTGCTTTATACCAGGAGTTTCCTTGGACCCTTATTACCTATATACAACTCGTAAAGTTAAAGGGGTTGTCTGACTGTATATTATTGATGGCCTATCCTGAGGAAGTCATCAGTAGGTTAGCGAGGGTCTGTTACCTGGGACCTACTGCCGATCATCTGCTTGTGCACTGAGTTACTTTGGCAGGAAGAGGACAGCTCCGTCCTTACTATAGTGGTCAGGCTTCGTATTTTAGGCAAAGTTCCCATTCATTTCAATGGGAGCTAAGCCTGCAACACCAAGCTTGGCCACTACAGCAAGAATGGAGCTGTCTGCTTCCTGCAGAATTCAGTTCAGCACGAGTGTACCAGCACGGTGATCAGCTGATCGTCAGGGGGCCCGGGCAACAGACTCCTTTCAATCTATTCTTGATCACTTATCCTGACCATAGGCCATCTATAGTTCATAACCAGACAACCCCTTTTAATTGCTTCCATTATGGAGACTGCAATCCCATTTTTTCAGAGGTAAGAAGAGCTAAAAACTTCATAGCATAACAATTTGTGACCTTGGTTGGAAAGGGTATCATCTCTCCTTTGGGAGAACACCTAATAGGTGAGTCAGGAGACTTATAAAGCCATGCTTGCACCACCTATTGGATGGCAGCATTCCAGCAATTCAGTGTCAGACCCTTTATACAAGTCTTTATAACAATTATTGGGAATAGAAAACCAAAAGCTAGAAAATCATAGACAGACAGCTGTGGTACTGGTGCATCTTGTCTCCACCAAAACTATGGGTGGAGACATGGGTTGGCTGGGTTGAGTTTTAGGGGAGGGCCAGGTGATGCCCACAACAGCGGATTGGCTCATACACCCCAGGCAAAATGCAATGTCCACTCATACCCCGCTGTAACTTTCCCCGGGTCTGCCATCATCTGCCCTCTCACGCTCCTGTCACTGTCCCCGGCATACTTCCATCATTTCCCCTCCCGGCTTCTATCGCTCTCCCTTGTTCGCTGCTGCCTCCGGCATTAGTGTATCTTGACGCCACCAGATCTTCCGAATCTGATGTGCTAGAGAAACTTTCCTCTTCCGAGGATGATGATCCCGATGTGCCTATCCTTATGGGAGATGAGAAGGAATTTGATTTTTCAGCTTTTTTATTCTTCTGAGACACTTTATGTTGTTCAAAGACTTAGAAGATAAGTAATCATTAAGGCAGGCAAGTAATTCTGTGACCTCATCATGACGACAAGCATCCCTGGGGACGTACTCTGGGCACAAACGTGCTGCGGATAATAATCTGGGAGCGGCTGTTTACACCTTCTGCAAATCCTATGTCTGGATTTTCTAGTCCTTTTCCTGCTTCCTTCATGATGGCAGATGTTCTGAGCACAGAGGAAACAAAAACAGCATAGAAGATGGATTTTCAGAGTATCGCTATAAGATGGAACCTCCAATGCCATCTGCAGTAGTGCTTGGTGAATTATACACATATGTATTTGTGCTATAACTTATCTTAGGAAGCAGAGGGCACAACAGGTAGGCAGCTATGCTGCCCTACTTTCAGCTCAAGACATGCCCCACTTCTGGAATTCCAACCTCGTCATCCTTTGGCTTAGGTGGGTTACTTCCACCCATATATTGTGCCACTTCCGGTGATGCACTGCTGCCTGAAGCAGGTGCATCCTTACTAGCGCCACAATCTCAATGACTTAGTCTTGTGCGCCTGACATGCTTGTTGCCGCTATTTCAGATGCATGAAAAAGGCCTTACCGGGACCCGTCCACCATGCAGCATTTAAGTAATCCCAAATGAGGGAATATAAGATGGTGTCAGCTTGTGAATCTTGGGGTGTTTGGCCAAGCACAAAGAGGCCTGGTGCCCACAAATTTCAACTTCGGACTGAGGGACAGAGAACCCCCTGTATGCAGTCTGGATGGGAACAAGCGTAAAGCTATAAAAACAGATCTCTTGGACAACAGAAAAGTTTTGTCTCTTCTGACCTCCTAGGAGAGAAGAAATACATACACTGGCTAAGTAACTGTTCTGCTTTAGGCTGTATTCACATGTTCGATTTTCTCATGCGAGTTCTATCCAATTCTCAAAATTAACAGAACCCTTACGGGAAAATAATCCATTCATTTGAAACTCCCTTCCACCTTTCTTTTCCAGCAGCTCTCATAGGTTCTCATAGGATTCTGGACAAAAAGATAGGTCCAGAATGCGCACTGTAGGCACTATCTTTCCCGGCTGGACGTTTTTACGCACCTTAAAATCGCCCATATGAACTGATGCATTGAAATCCAATGCATTAGATGGTCGCATATATTGGCTGGCTGTGAAAACGCGGTCGATATACGCTCGTGTGAATAAACCCTTAGGACAATCAGAAAATCACTACTATAAGGCCTCTTTCACATGAGTGTTGCGATTTTTGGGCGGCCGCATCACAGCTGAAAATCGCATGAGTAAGAGAAAGCAGCGGCTAAATCTCGCGGTTCCATTTACGCAGCCGAGTGTGGTGTATATATGTGGCAGCCTCGGCTGACATAAATCCTTCAATTGGCTCAATAGAGCCAGCTGACACAGTTTAGCAGCGCTAGCCGCTGCTAAACTCCATCCCCCTTCTTTAGCCGGCAGCTCCCATAGAAGGGCAAGACCTATTTTTTCCAGCCATGTCAAAATATCGGCGCATTTGGCTGTCCAGATGTCCTATCTTCGCCAGCCAGGTGTTTTTATGCGGCTAATAGAAATGTGAATGAATGCATTGGAATACAATGCTTCACTTGGTCATGATTTTTTTTGTGCAGCATCTGAGGAGCGGGTCTTGACCTAGGAGGTGTCAGGGATTGGAGTAGGGCCTTGTCACAGTGGCACTACCGTCTTCCACCCAGAGGGTAACTGGAGAACACGTACCAGGGGCTGAGAGCAGGTTGTTAAAGGGGTTTAGACCGGTCACTCACCAGGCCGGCAGGTCCGGTCTGCGCATGCAGTATTATACCTAGTATAATACTGCCCTCTATGTACAAGAATATAACTACTATAATACTGCCCCCCTATGTACAAGAATATAATTACTATAATACTGCTCCCTATGTACAAGAATATAACTACTATAATATTGCTCCCTATGTATAAGAATATAACTACTATAATGCTGCCCCCCTATGTACAAGAATATAACTACTATAATACTGCTCCCTATGTACATGTGCTCTGAGTAGTATTCAGCAGGCGGGGATTTAAAATCCCTGCCTGCTGAATGGGCTGCCTCTGATTGGTAACAGCCCTAACCAATCAGAGGCAGCTCTCACTCACCCATTCATGAATTCATGAATGGGTGAGTGAGTGCTGCCTCTGATTGGCTCAGCGCAGGGACCAATCAGGGGCAGCTCTCAGCTGTCATTCAATAGCTGAATCAGCTGATTCAGGAGAACTGCCGGCCGGCCGCGGCTGAACTCTGGCTGCACGGACAAGGTGAGTATATAGATTTTTTTTATTTTTACACATTTTTGGATGATTTAACAGAAAGGGCTTATATTTTTAAGCCCTTCCCGAAAATTCATCCTGCGCTCGCCGGCAGCCCATTGCTTTCAATGCAGCTGGCTGTATAGCCGGCTTCATTGAATTCAATGGGCTGGACAGCGCTCCTGTGCTCCGGCTCATTTCAAAGGAAACGTGGCTAGGAGCAGATTTTTCCCACGATTTTTCGGTCCCGGTCACGCGATCCGCAAATCGCGTCAAAAGACGCCCATCTAACCGAGGCCTAATACTGCTCCTATGTACAAGAATATACCTACTATAATATTGCTCTTATGTACTAGAAAATAACTAATATAATACTGCCTCCTATGTATAAGTATATAAGTACTATAATACTGTCCCCTATGTACAAGAATATAACTACTATAATATTGCTCCTATGTGCAAGAATATAACTACTATAATACTGCCCCCTATGTACAAGAATATAACTACTATAATACTGCCCCTATGTGCAAGAATATAACTACTATAATACTGCCCCTATGTGCAAGAATATAACTACAATAATACTGCTCCCTATGTACAAGAATATAAGTACTATAATACTGTCCCCTATGTACAAGAATATAACTGCTATAATACTGCCCCTATGTGCAAGAATATAACTACTATAATACTGCCCCCTATGTACAAGAATATAACTACTATAATACTGCCCCCTATGTACAAGAATATAACTACTATAATACTGCTCCAATATACAAAAATATAGCTACTATAATACTGCTCCCTATGTACAAGAATATAACTACTATGATACTGCCCCCTATGTACAGGAATATAACTACTATAATACTGCCCCTATGTACAGGAATATAACTACTATAATACTACCCCTATGTACAAGAATATAACTACTATAATACTATCCCCTATGTACAAGAATATAACTACTATTATACTGCCCCCTGTGTACAAGAATATAACTACTATAATACTGCTCCCTATGTACAAGAATATAACTACTATAACACTGCCTCCTATGTACAAGAAAATAACTACTATAATACTGCCCCCTATGTACAGGAACATAACTAATATAATACTGCCGCCTATGTACAAGAATATAACTACTATAATACTGCCCCCTATGTACAAGAATAGAACTACTATAATACTGCCCCCTATGTACAAGAATATAACTACTATAATACTGCCTCCTATGTACAAGAAAATAACTACTATAATACTACCTCCCATGTACCAGAATATAACGACTATAATACTGCCCCTATGTGCAAGAATATAACTACTATAATACTGCCTCCTATGTACAAGAATATAACTACTGTAATACTGCCCCTATGTACAAGAATATAACTACTATAATACTGCCCCCTATGTACAAGAATATAACTACTATAATACTGCCCCCTATGTACAAGAATATAACTACTATAATACTGCCCCCTATGTACAAGAATATAACTACTATAATACTGCCTCCTATGTACAAGAATATAACTACTATAATACTGTACCCTATGTACAAGAATATAACTACTATAATACTGCCCCCTTCTGTAGAAGACTATAACTACTATAATACTGCCCCCTATGTAGAAGAATGTAACTACTATAATGCTGCGCTCTGTGTACAAGAATATAACTAATATAATACTGCTCCTATATACAAGAATAAAACTACTATAATACTGTTCCTATGTACAAGAATATAACTACTATAATACTGCCCCCTATGTACAAGAATATAAATACTATAATACTGCCCCCTATGTACAAGAATATAACTACTATAATACTGCCCCCTATGTACAAGAATATAACTACTATAATACTGCCTCCTATGTACAAGAATATAACTACTATAATACTGCACCCTATGTACAAGAAGATAACTGCTATAATACTGCCCCCTGTGTACAAGACTATAACTACTATAATAGTGCCCCCTATGTACAAGACTATAGCTAGTATAATACTGCCCCCTATGTAGAAGAATGTAACTACTATAATGCTGCGCTCTGTGTACAAGAATATAACTACTATAATACTGCTCCTATACACAAGAAGAAAACTACTATAATATTGCTCCTATGTACAAGAATATAACTACTATAATACTGCCCCCTATGTACAAGAATATAACTACTATAATACTGCCCCCTATGTACAAGAATATAACTACTATATTACTGCCTCCTATGTACAAGAATATAACTACTATAATACTGCCCTCTATGTAAAAGAATATAACTACTATAATACTGCCCCCTATGTACAAGAATATAACTACTATAATACTGCCTCCTATGTACAAGAATATAACCACTATAATACTGCCCCTATGTGCAAGCATATAACTACTATAATACTGCCCCCTATGTACAAGAATATAACTACTATAATACTACCCCCTATGTACGGTAATATAACTACTATAATACTACTCCTCTATATAAGAATATAACTACTATAATACTGCTACTATGTACAAAAATATAACTACTATAATACTGCTTCTATGTACAAGAATATAACTACTATAATACTGCCTGCTATGTACAAGAATATAACTACTATAATACTGCCCCCTATGTACAAGAATATAAATACTATAATACTGCCCCCTATGTACAAGAATATAACTACTATAATACTGCCCCCTATGTACAAGAATATAACTACTATAATACTGCCTCCTATGTACAAGAATATAACTACTATAATACTGCACCCTATGTACAAGAAGATAACTGCTATAATACTGCCCCCTGTGTACAAGACTATAACTACTATAATAGTGCCCCCTATGTAGAAGAATATAACTACTATAATGCTGCGCTCTGTGTACAAGAATATAACTACTATAATACTGCTCCTACATACAAGAATAAAACTACTATAATACTGCTCCTATGTACAAGAATATAACTACTATAATACTGCCCCCTATGTACAAGAATATAACTACTATAATACTGCCCCCTATGTACACGAATATAACTGCTATAATACTGCCTCCTATGTACAAGAATATAACTACTATAATACTGCCTCCTATGTACAAGAATATAAATACTATAATACTGCCCTCTATGTAAAAGAATATAACTACTGTAATACTGCCCCCTATGTACAAGAATATAACTACTATAATACTACCCCTATGTACAATAATATAACTACTGTAATACTGCTCCTATATACAAGAATATAACTACTATAATACTGCTCCTATGTACAAGAGTATAACTACTATAATACTGCTCCTATGTACAAGAAAATAACTACTATAATACTGCTCCTATCTACAAGACTATACCTACTATAATACTGCCCTCTATGTACAAGAATATAACTACTATAATACTGCCCCCTATGTACAAGAATAAACCTACTATAATACTGCCCCTATGTACAAGAATATAACTACTATAATACTGCACCCTATGTACAAGAATATAACTACTATAATACTGCCCTCTATGTACAAGAATATAACTGTTATAATACTGCCCCCTATGTACAAGACTATAGCTAGTATAATACTGCCCCCTATGTAGAAGAATGTAACTACTATAATGCTGCGCTCTGTGTACAAGAATATAACTACTATAATACTGCTCCTATACACAAGAAGAAAACTACTATAATATTGCTCCTATGTACAAGAATATAACTACTATAATACTGCCCCCTATGTACAAGAATATAACTACTATAATACTGCCCCCTATGTACAAGAATAAAACTACTATAATACTGCCTCCTATGTACAAGAATATAACTACTATAATACTGCCTCCTATGTACAAGAATATAACTACTATAATACTGCCCCTATGTACAATAATATAACTACTATAATACTGCTCCTATATGCAAGAATATAACTACTATAATACTGCTCCTATGTACAAGAATATAACTACTATAATACTGCTCCTATGTAGAAGAATATAACTACTATAATACTGCTCCTATGTACAAGAATATAACTACTATAATACTGCTCCTATCTACAAGACTATAACTACTATAATACTGCCCCCTATGTACAAGAATATAACTACTATAATACTGCCCCTATGTACAAGAATATAACTACTATAATACTGCCCCCTATGTACAAGAATATAACTACTATAATACTGCTCCTATGTACAAGAATATAACTACTATAATACTGCCCCCTATATACAAGAATAGAACTACTATAATACTACCCCCTATGTACAAAAATATAACTGCTATAATACTGCCCCTATGTACAAGACTATAACTACAATAATACTGCCCCCTATGTAGAAGAATATAACTACTATAATGCTGCGCTCTGTGTACAAGAATATAACTACTATAATACTGCTCCTATATACAAGAATAAAACTACTATAATACTGCTCCTATGTACAAGAATATAACTACTATAATACTGACCCCTATGTACAAGAATATAACTACTATAATACTGCCCCCTATGTACAAAAATATAACTACTATAATACTGCCTCCTTTGTACAAGAATAAAACTACTATAATACTGCCCTCTTTGTAAAAGAATATAACTGCTATAATACTGCCCCTATGTACAAGACTATAACTACTATAATACTGCCCCCTATGTAGAAGAATATAACTACTATAATGCTGCGCTCTGTGTACAACAATATAACTACTATAATACTGCTCCTATATACAAGAATAAAACTACTATAATACTGCTCCTATGTACAAGAATATAACTACTATAATACTGACCCCTATGTACAAGAATATAACTACTATAATGCTGCGCTCTGTGTACAAGAATAAAACTACTATAATACTGCTCATATATACAAGAATATAACTATCATAATACTGCCCCACATGTACAAGAATATAACTACTATAATACTGCCCCCTATGTACAAGAATATAACTACTGTAATGCTGCCCCCTATGTACAAGAATATAACTACTATAATACTGTTCCCTATGTACAAGAATATAACTACTATAATACTGCCCCCTATGTACAAGAATATAACTACTATAACACTGCCTCCTATGTGCATAATATAACTACTATAATACTGCCCCCTATGTACAGGAATATAACTAATATAATACTGCCTCCTATGTACAAGAATATAACTACTACAATATTGCTCCCCCCATGTACAAGAATATGCTATAATACTGCCACCTATGTACAAGAATGTAACTAATATAATACTATCTCCTATGTACAAGAATATAACTACTACAATATTGCCTCCTGTGTACAATAATATAAATACTATAATACTACCCCTATGTACAAGAATATAACTACTATAATACTGCCCCCTATGTACAAGAATATAACTACTATAATACTGCCTCCTATGTACAAGAATATAACTACTATAATACTGCACCCTATGTACAAGAAGATAACTGCTATAATACTGCCCCCTGTGTAAAAGACTATAACTACTATAATACTGCTCCTATGTAGAAGAATATAACTACTATAATACTGCTCCTATGTACAAGAATATAACTACTATAATACTGCTCCTATCTACAAGACTATAACTACTATAATACTGCCCCCTATGTACAAGAATATAACTACTATAATACTGCCCCTATGTACAAGAATATAACTACTATAATACTGCCCCCTATGTACAAGAATATAACTACTATAATACTGCTCCTATGTACAAGAATATAACTACTATAATACTGCCCCCTATATACAAGAATAGAACTACTATAATACTACCCCCTATGTACAAAAATATAACTGCTATAATACTGCCCCTATGTACAAGACTATAACTACAATAATACTGCCCCCTATGTAGAAGAATATAACTACTATAATGCTGCGCTCTGTGTACAAGAATATAACTACTATAATACTGCTCCTATATACAAGAATAAAACTACTATAATACTGCTCCTATGTACAAGAATATAACTACTATAATACTGACCCCTATGTACAAGAATATAACTACTATAATACTGCCCCCTATGTACAAAAATATAACTACTATAATACTGCCTCCTTTGTACAAGAATAAAACTACTATAATACTGCCCTCTTTGTAAAAGAATATAACTGCTATAATACTGCCCCTATGTACAAGACTATAACTACTATAATACTGCCCCCTATGTAGAAGAATATAACTACTATAATGCTGCGCTCTGTGTACAACAATATAACTACTATAATACTGCTCCTATATACAAGAATAAAACTACTATAATACTGCTCCTATGTACAAGAATATAACTACTATAATACTGACCCCTATGTACAAGAATATAACTACTATAATGCTGCGCTCTGTGTACAAGAATAAAACTACTATAATACTGCTCATATATACAAGAATATAACTATCATAATACTGCCCCACATGTACAAGAATATAACTACTATAATACTGCCCCCTATGTACAAGAATATAACTACTGTAATGCTGCCCCCTATGTACAAGAATATAACTACTATAATACTGTTCCCTATGTACAAGAATATAACTACTATAATACTGCCCCCTATGTACAAGAATATAACTACTATAACACTGCCTCCTATGTGCATAATATAACTACTATAATACTGCCCCCTATGTACAGGAATATAACTAATATAATACTGCCTCCTATGTACAAGAATATAACTACTACAATATTGCTCCCCCCATGTACAAGAATATGCTATAATACTGCCACCTATGTACAAGAATGTAACTAATATAATACTATCTCCTATGTACAAGAATATAACTACTACAATATTGCCTCCTGTGTACAATAATATAAATACTATAATACTACCCCTATGTACAAGAATATAACTACTATAATACTGCCCCCTATGTACAAGAATATAACTACTATAATACTGCCTCCTATGTACAAGAATATAACTACTATAATACTGCACCCTATGTACAAGAAGATAACTGCTATAATACTGCCCCCTGTGTAAAAGACTATAACTACTATAATACTGCCCCCTATGTAGAAGAATATAACTACTATAATGCTGCGCTCTGTGTAAAAGAATATAACTACTATAATACTGCTCCTACATACAAGAATAAAACTACTATAATACTGCTCCTATGTACAAGAATATAACTACTATAATACTGCCCCCTATGTACAAGAATATAACTACTATAATACTGCCCCCTATGTACAAGAATATAACTGCTATAATACTGCCCCTATGTACAAGAATATAACTATTATAATACTGCCTCCTATGTACAAGAATATAAATACTATAATACTGCCCTCTATGTAAAAGAATATAACTACTGTAATACTGCCCCCTATGTACAAGAATATAACTACTATAATACTGCCCCTATGTACAATAATATAACTACTATAATACTGCTCCTATGTACAAGAATATAACTACTATAATACTGCTCCTATGTACAAGAATATAACTACTATAATACTGCCCCCTATGTACAAGAATATAACTACTATAATACTGCCCCCTATGTACAAGAATATAACTGCTATAATACTGCCTCCTATGTACAAGAATATAAATACTATAATACTGCCCTCTATGTAAAAGAATATAACTACTGTAATACTGCCCCCTATGTACAAGAATATAACTACTATAATACTACCCCTATGTACAATAATATAACTACTGTAATACTGCTCCTATATACAAGAATATAACTACTATAATACTGCTCCTATGTACAAGAGTATAACTACTATAATACTGCTCCCATGTACAAGAAAATAACTACTATAATACTGCTCCTATCTACAAGACTATAACTACTATAATACTGCCCCCTATGTACAAGAATATAACTACTATAATACTGCCCCCTATGTACAAGACTATAGCTAGTATAATACTGCCCCCTATGTAGAAGAATGTAACTACTATAATGCTGCGCTCTGTGTACAAGAATATAACTACTATAATACTGCTCCTATACACAAGAAGAAAACTACTATAATATTGCTCCTATGTACAAGAATATAACTACTATAATACTGCCCCCTATGTACAAGAATATAACTACTATAATACTGCCCCCTATGTACAAGAATAAAACTACTATAATACTGCCTCCTATGTACAAGAATATAACTACTATAATACTGCCCTCTATGTAAAAGAATATAACTACTATAATACTGCCCCCTATGTACAAGACTATAACTACTATAATACTGCCTCCTATGTACAAGAATATAACTACTATAATACTGCCCCTATGTGCAAGAATATAACTACTATAATACTGCCTCCTATGTACAAGAATATAACTACTATAATACTGCCCCTATGTACAATAATATAACTACTATAATACTGCTCCTATATGCAAGAATATAACTACTATAATACTGCTCCTATGTACAAGAATATAACTACTATAATACTGCTCCTATGTAGAAGAATATAACTACTATAATACTGCCCCTATGTACAAGAATATAACTACTATAATACTGCTCCTATGTACAAGAATATAACTACTATAATACTGCCCCCTATATACAAGAATAGAACTACTATAATACTGCCCCCTATGTACAAGAATATAACTGCTATAATACTGCCCCTATGTACAAGACTATAACTACTATAATACTGCCCCCTATGTAGAAGAATATAACTACTATAATGCTGCGCTCTGTGTACAAGAATATAACTACTATAATACTGCTCCTATATACAAGAATAAAACTACTATAATACTGCTCCTATGTACAAGAATATAACTACTATAATACTGACCCCTATGTACAAGAATATAACTACTATAATACTGCCCCCTATGTACAAGAATATAACTACTATAATACTGCCTCCTATGTACAAGAATAAAACTACTATAATACTGCCCTCTATGTAAAAGAATATAACTACTATAATACTGCCCCCTATGTACAAGAATATAACTGCTATAATACTGCCCCTATGTACAAGACTATAACTACTATAATACTGCCCCCTATGTAGAAGAATATAACTACTATAATGCTGCGCTCTGTGTACAAGAATATAACTACTATAATACTGCTCCTATATAAAAGAATAAAACTACTATAATACTGCTCCTATGTACAAGAATATAACTACTATAATACTGACCCCTATGTACAAGAATATAACTACTATAATGCTGCGCTCTGTGTACAAGAATAAAACTACTATAATACTGCTCATATATACAAGAATATAACTATCATAATACTGCCCCACATGTACAAGAATATAACTACTATAATACTGCCCCCTATGTACAAGAATATAACTACTATAATACTGCCCCCTATGTACAAGAATATAACTACTATAATACTGTTCCCTATGTACAAGAATATAACTACTATAATACTGCCCCCTATGTACAAGAATATAACTACTATAACACTGCCTCCTATGTGCATAATATAACTACTATAATACTGCCCCCTATGTACAGGAATATAACTAATATAATACTGCCTCCTATGTACAAGAATATAACTACTACAATATTGCTCCCCCCATGTACAAGAATATGCTATAATACTGCCACCTATGTACAAGAATGTAACTAATATAATACTATCTCCTATGTACAAGAATATAACTACTACAATATTGCCTCCTATGTACAATAATATAAATACTATAATACTACCCCTATGTACAAGAATATAACTACTATAATACTGCCCCCTATGTACAAGAATATAACTACTATAATACTGCCTCCTATGTACAAGAATATAACTACTATAATACTGCACCCTATGTACAAGAAGATAACTGCTATAATACTGCCCCCTGTGTAAAAGACTATAACTACTATAATACTGCCCCCTATGTAGAAGAATATAACTACTATAATGCTGCGCTCTGTGTACAAGAATATAACTACTATAATACTGCTCCTACATACAAGAATAAAACTACTATAATACTGCTCCTATGTACAAGAATATAACTACTATAATACTGCCCCCTATGTACAAGAATATAACTACTATAATACTGCCCCCTATGTACAAGAATATAACTGCTATAATACTGCCCCTATGTACAAGAATATAACTATTATAATACTGCCTCCTATGTACAAGAATATAAATACTATAATACTGCCCTCTATGTAAAAGAATATAACTACTGTAATACTGCCCCCTATGTACAAGAATATAACTACTATAATACTGCCCCTATGTACAATAATATAACTACTATAATACTGCTCCTATGTACAAGAATATAACTACTATAATACTGCTCCTATGTACAAGAATATAACTACTATAATACTGCTCCTATCTACAAGACTATAACTACTATAATACTGCCCCCTATGTACAAGAATATAACTACTATAATACTGCCCCCTATGTACAAGAATATAACTACTATAATACTGCCCCTATGTACAAGAATATAACTACTATAATTCTGCCCCCTATGTACAAGAATATAACTACTATAATACTGCTCCTATGTACAAGAATATAACTACTATAATACTGCCCCCTATATACAAGAATAGAACTACTATAATACTACCCCCTATGTACAAGAATATAACTGCTATAATACTGCTCCTATGTACAAGACTATAACTACAATAATACTGCCCCCTATGTAGAAGAATATAACTACTATAATGCTGCGCTCTGTGTACAAGAATATAACTACTATAATACTGCTCCTATATACAAGAATAAAACTACTATAATACTGCCCCTATGTACAAGAATATAACTACTATAATACTGCCTCCTATGTACAAGAAAATAACTACTATAATACTACCTCCCATGTACCAGAATATAACGACTATAATACTGCCCCTATGTGCAAGAATATAACTACTATAATACTGCCTCCTATGTACAAGAATATAACTACTGTAATACTGCCCCTATGTACAAGAATATAACTACTATAATACTGCCCCCTATGTACAAGAATATAACTACTATAATACTGCCCCCTATGTACAAGAATATAACTACTATAATACTGCCCCCTATGTACAAGAATATAACTACTATAATACTGCCTCCTATGTACAAGAATATAACTACTATAATACTGTACCCTATGTACAAGAATATAACTACTATAATACTGCCCCCTTCTGTAGAAGACTATAACTACTATAATACTGCCCCCTATGTAGAAGAATGTAACTACTATAATGCTGCGCTCTGTGTACAAGAATATAACTAATATAATACTGCTCCTATATACAAGAATAAAACTACTATAATACTGTTCCTATGTACAAGAATATAACTACTATAATACTGCCCCCTATGTACAAGAATATAAATACTATAATACTGCCCCCTATGTACAAGAATATAACTACTATAATACTGCCCCCTATGTACAAGAATATAACTACTATAATACTGCCTCCTATGTACAAGAATATAACTACTATAATACTGCACCCTATGTACAAGAAGATAACTGCTATAATACTGCCCCCTGTGTACAAGACTATAACTACTATAATAGTGCCCCCTATGTACAAGACTATAGCTAGTATAATACTGCCCCCTATGTAGAAGAATGTAACTACTATAATGCTGCGCTCTGTGTACAAGAATATAACTACTATAATACTGCTCCTATACACAAGAAGAAAACTACTATAATATTGCTCCTATGTACAAGAATATAACTACTATAATACTGCCCCCTATGTACAAGAATATAACTACTATAATACTGCCCCCTATGTACAAGAATATAACTACTATATTACTGCCTCCTATGTACAAGAATATAACTACTATAATACTGCCCTCTATGTAAAAGAATATAACTACTATAATACTGCCCCCTATGTACAAGAATATAACTACTATAATACTGCCTCCTATGTACAAGAATATAACCACTATAATACTGCCCCTATGTGCAAGCATATAACTACTATAATACTGCCCCCTATGTACAAGAATATAACTACTATAATACTACCCCCTATGTACGGTAATATAACTACTATAATACTACTCCTCTATATAAGAATATAACTACTATAATACTGCTACTATGTACAAAAATATAACTACTATAATACTGCTTCTATGTACAAGAATATAACTACTATAATACTGCCTGCTATGTACAAGAATATAACTACTATAATACTGCCCCCTATGTACAAGAATATAAATACTATAATACTGCCCCCTATGTACAAGAATATAACTACTATAATACTGCCCCCTATGTACAAGAATATAACTACTATAATACTGCCTCCTATGTACAAGAATATAACTACTATAATACTGCACCCTATGTACAAGAAGATAACTGCTATAATACTGCCCCCTGTGTACAAGACTATAACTACTATAATAGTGCCCCCTATGTAGAAGAATATAACTACTATAATGCTGCGCTCTGTGTACAAGAATATAACTACTATAATACTGCTCCTACATACAAGAATAAAACTACTATAATACTGCTCCTATGTACAAGAATATAACTACTATAATACTGCCCCCTATGTACAAGAATATAACTACTATAATACTGCCCCCTATGTACACGAATATAACTGCTATAATACTGCCTCCTATGTACAAGAATATAACTACTATAATACTGCCTCCTATGTACAAGAATATAAATACTATAATACTGCCCTCTATGTAAAAGAATATAACTACTGTAATACTGCCCCCTATGTACAAGAATATAACTACTATAATACTACCCCTATGTACAATAATATAACTACTGTAATACTGCTCCTATATACAAGAATATAACTACTATAATACTGCTCCTATGTACAAGAGTATAACTACTATAATACTGCTCCTATGTACAAGAAAATAACTACTATAATACTGCTCCTATCTACAAGACTATACCTACTATAATACTGCCCTCTATGTACAAGAATATAACTACTATAATACTGCCCCCTATGTACAAGAATAAACCTACTATAATACTGCCCCTATGTACAAGAATATAACTACTATAATACTGCACCCTATGTACAAGAATATAACTACTATAATACTGCCCTCTATGTACAAGAATATAACTGTTATAATACTGCCCCCTATGTACAAGACTATAGCTAGTATAATACTGCCCCCTATGTAGAAGAATGTAACTACTATAATGCTGCGCTCTGTGTACAAGAATATAACTACTATAATACTGCTCCTATACACAAGAAGAAAACTACTATAATATTGCTCCTATGTACAAGAATATAACTACTATAATACTGCCCCCTATGTACAAGAATATAACTACTATAATACTGCCCCCTATGTACAAGAATAAAACTACTATAATACTGCCTCCTATGTACAAGAATATAACTACTATAATACTGCCTCCTATGTACAAGAATATAACTACTATAATACTGCCCCTATGTACAATAATATAACTACTATAATACTGCTCCTATATGCAAGAATATAACTACTATAATACTGCTCCTATGTACAAGAATATAACTACTATAATACTGCTCCTATGTAGAAGAATATAACTACTATAATACTGCTCCTATGTACAAGAATATAACTACTATAATACTGCTCCTATCTACAAGACTATAACTACTATAATACTGCCCCCTATGTACAAGAATATAACTACTATAATACTGCCCCTATGTACAAGAATATAACTACTATAATACTGCCCCCTATGTACAAGAATATAACTACTATAATACTGCTCCTATGTACAAGAATATAACTACTATAATACTGCCCCCTATATACAAGAATAGAACTACTATAATACTACCCCCTATGTACAAAAATATAACTGCTATAATACTGCCCCTATGTACAAGACTATAACTACAATAATACTGCCCCCTATGTAGAAGAATATAACTACTATAATGCTGCGCTCTGTGTACAAGAATATAACTACTATAATACTGCTCCTATATACAAGAATAAAACTACTATAATACTGCTCCTATGTACAAGAATATAACTACTATAATACTGACCCCTATGTACAAGAATATAACTACTATAATACTGCCCCCTATGTACAAAAATATAACTACTATAATACTGCCTCCTTTGTACAAGAATAAAACTACTATAATACTGCCCTCTTTGTAAAAGAATATAACTGCTATAATACTGCCCCTATGTACAAGACTATAACTACTATAATACTGCCCCCTATGTAGAAGAATATAACTACTATAATGCTGCGCTCTGTGTACAACAATATAACTACTATAATACTGCTCCTATATACAAGAATAAAACTACTATAATACTGCTCCTATGTACAAGAATATAACTACTATAATACTGACCCCTATGTACAAGAATATAACTACTATAATGCTGCGCTCTGTGTACAAGAATAAAACTACTATAATACTGCTCATATATACAAGAATATAACTATCATAATACTGCCCCACATGTACAAGAATATAACTACTATAATACTGCCCCCTATGTACAAGAATATAACTACTGTAATGCTGCCCCCTATGTACAAGAATATAACTACTATAATACTGTTCCCTATGTACAAGAATATAACTACTATAATACTGCCCCCTATGTACAAGAATATAACTACTATAACACTGCCTCCTATGTGCATAATATAACTACTATAATACTGCCCCCTATGTACAGGAATATAACTAATATAATACTGCCTCCTATGTACAAGAATATAACTACTACAATATTGCTCCCCCCATGTACAAGAATATGCTATAATACTGCCACCTATGTACAAGAATGTAACTAATATAATACTATCTCCTATGTACAAGAATATAACTACTACAATATTGCCTCCTGTGTACAATAATATAAATACTATAATACTACCCCTATGTACAAGAATATAACTACTATAATACTGCCCCCTATGTACAAGAATATAACTACTATAATACTGCCTCCTATGTACAAGAATATAACTACTATAATACTGCACCCTATGTACAAGAAGATAACTGCTATAATACTGCCCCCTGTGTAAAAGACTATAACTACTATAATACTGCTCCTATGTAGAAGAATATAACTACTATAATACTGCTCCTATGTACAAGAATATAACTACTATAATACTGCTCCTATCTACAAGACTATAACTACTATAATACTGCCCCCTATGTACAAGAATATAACTACTATAATACTGCCCCTATGTACAAGAATATAACTACTATAATACTGCCCCCTATGTACAAGAATATAACTACTATAATACTGCTCCTATGTACAAGAATATAACTACTATAATACTGCCCCCTATATACAAGAATAGAACTACTATAATACTACCCCCTATGTACAAAAATATAACTGCTATAATACTGCCCCTATGTACAAGACTATAACTACAATAATACTGCCCCCTATGTAGAAGAATATAACTACTATAATGCTGCGCTCTGTGTACAAGAATATAACTACTATAATACTGCTCCTATATACAAGAATAAAACTACTATAATACTGCTCCTATGTACAAGAATATAACTACTATAATACTGACCCCTATGTACAAGAATATAACTACTATAATACTGCCCCCTATGTACAAAAATATAACTACTATAATACTGCCTCCTTTGTACAAGAATAAAACTACTATAATACTGCCCTCTTTGTAAAAGAATATAACTGCTATAATACTGCCCCTATGTACAAGACTATAACTACTATAATACTGCCCCCTATGTAGAAGAATATAACTACTATAATGCTGCGCTCTGTGTACAACAATATAACTACTATAATACTGCTCCTATATACAAGAATAAAACTACTATAATACTGCTCCTATGTACAAGAATATAACTACTATAATACTGACCCCTATGTACAAGAATATAACTACTATAATGCTGCGCTCTGTGTACAAGAATAAAACTACTATAATACTGCTCATATATACAAGAATATAACTATCATAATACTGCCCCACATGTACAAGAATATAACTACTATAATACTGCCCCCTATGTACAAGAATATAACTACTGTAATGCTGCCCCCTATGTACAAGAATATAACTACTATAATACTGTTCCCTATGTACAAGAATATAACTACTATAATACTGCCCCCTATGTACAAGAATATAACTACTATAACACTGCCTCCTATGTGCATAATATAACTACTATAATACTGCCCCCTATGTACAGGAATATAACTAATATAATACTGCCTCCTATGTACAAGAATATAACTACTACAATATTGCTCCCCCCATGTACAAGAATATGCTATAATACTGCCACCTATGTACAAGAATGTAACTAATATAATACTATCTCCTATGTACAAGAATATAACTACTACAATATTGCCTCCTGTGTACAATAATATAAATACTATAATACTACCCCTATGTACAAGAATATAACTACTATAATACTGCCCCCTATGTACAAGAATATAACTACTATAATACTGCCTCCTATGTACAAGAATATAACTACTATAATACTGCACCCTATGTACAAGAAGATAACTGCTATAATACTGCCCCCTGTGTAAAAGACTATAACTACTATAATACTGCCCCCTATGTAGAAGAATATAACTACTATAATGCTGCGCTCTGTGTAAAAGAATATAACTACTATAATACTGCTCCTACATACAAGAATAAAACTACTATAATACTGCTCCTATGTACAAGAATATAACTACTATAATACTGCCCCCTATGTACAAGAATATAACTACTATAATACTGCCCCCTATGTACAAGAATATAACTGCTATAATACTGCCCCTATGTACAAGAATATAACTATTATAATACTGCCTCCTATGTACAAGAATATAAATACTATAATACTGCCCTCTATGTAAAAGAATATAACTACTGTAATACTGCCCCCTATGTACAAGAATATAACTACTATAATACTGCCCCTATGTACAATAATATAACTACTATAATACTGCTCCTATGTACAAGAATATAACTACTATAATACTGCTCCTATGTACAAGAATATAACTACTATAATACTGCCCCCTATGTACAAGAATATAACTACTATAATACTGCCCCCTATGTACAAGAATATAACTGCTATAATACTGCCTCCTATGTACAAGAATATAAATACTATAATACTGCCCTCTATGTAAAAGAATATAACTACTGTAATACTGCCCCCTATGTACAAGAATATAACTACTATAATACTACCCCTATGTACAATAATATAACTACTGTAATACTGCTCCTATATACAAGAATATAACTACTATAATACTGCTCCTATGTACAAGAGTATAACTACTATAATACTGCTCCCATGTACAAGAAAATAACTACTATAATACTGCTCCTATCTACAAGACTATAACTACTATAATACTGCCCCCTATGTACAAGAATATAACTACTATAATACTGCCCCCTATGTACAAGACTATAGCTAGTATAATACTGCCCCCTATGTAGAAGAATGTAACTACTATAATGCTGCGCTCTGTGTACAAGAATATAACTACTATAATACTGCTCCTATACACAAGAAGAAAACTACTATAATATTGCTCCTATGTACAAGAATATAACTACTATAATACTGCCCCCTATGTACAAGAATATAACTACTATAATACTGCCCCCTATGTACAAGACTATAACTACTATAATACTGCCTCCTATGTACAAGAATATAACTACTATAATACTGCCCCTATGTGCAAGAATATAACTACTATAATACTGCCTCCTATGTACAAGAATATAACTACTATAATACTGCCCCTATGTACAATAATATAACTACTATAATACTGCTCCTATATGCAAGAATATAACTACTATAATACTGCTCCTATGTACAAGAATATAACTACTATAATACTGCTCCTATGTAGAAGAATATAACTACTATAATACTGCCCCTATGTACAAGAATATAACTACTATAATACTGCTCCTATGTACAAGAATATAACTACTATAATACTGCCCCCTATATACAAGAATAGAACTACTATAATACTGCCCCCTATGTACAAGAATATAACTGCTATAATACTGCCCCTATGTACAAGACTATAACTACTATAATACTGCCCCCTATGTAGAAGAATATAACTACTATAATGCTGCGCTCTGTGTACAAGAATATAACTACTATAATACTGCTCCTATATACAAGAATAAAACTACTATAATACTGCTCCTATGTACAAGAATATAACTACTATAATACTGACCCCTATGTACAAGAATATAACTACTATAATACTGCCCCCTATGTACAAGAATATAACTACTATAATACTGCCTCCTATGTACAAGAATAAAACTACTATAATACTGCCCTCTATGTAAAAGAATATAACTACTATAATACTGCCCCCTATGTACAAGAATATAACTGCTATAATACTGCCCCTATGTACAAGACTATAACTACTATAATACTGCCCCCTATGTAGAAGAATATAACTACTATAATGCTGCGCTCTGTGTACAAGAATATAACTACTATAATACTGCTCCTATATAAAAGAATAAAACTACTATAATACTGCTCCTATGTACAAGAATATAACTACTATAATACTGACCCCTATGTACAAGAATATAACTACTATAATGCTGCGCTCTGTGTACAAGAATAAAACTACTATAATACTGCTCATATATACAAGAATATAACTATCATAATACTGCCCCACATGTACAAGAATATAACTACTATAATACTGCCCCCTATGTACAAGAATATAACTACTATAATACTGCCCCCTATGTACAAGAATATAACTACTATAATACTGTTCCCTATGTACAAGAATATAACTACTATAATACTGCCCCCTATGTACAAGAATATAACTACTATAACACTGCCTCCTATGTGCATAATATAACTACTATAATACTGCCCCCTATGTACAGGAATATAACTAATATAATACTGCCTCCTATGTACAAGAATATAACTACTACAATATTGCTCCCCCCATGTACAAGAATATGCTATAATACTGCCACCTATGTACAAGAATGTAACTAATATAATACTATCTCCTATGTACAAGAATATAACTACTACAATATTGCCTCCTATGTACAATAATATAAATACTATAATACTACCCCTATGTACAAGAATATAACTACTATAATACTGCCCCCTATGTACAAGAATATAACTACTATAATACTGCCTCCTATGTACAAGAATATAACTACTATAATACTGCACCCTATGTACAAGAAGATAACTGCTATAATACTGCCCCCTGTGTAAAAGACTATAACTACTATAATACTGCCCCCTATGTAGAAGAATATAACTACTATAATGCTGCGCTCTGTGTACAAGAATATAACTACTATAATACTGCTCCTACATACAAGAATAAAACTACTATAATACTGCTCCTATGTACAAGAATATAACTACTATAATACTGCCCCCTATGTACAAGAATATAACTACTATAATACTGCCCCCTATGTACGAGAATATAACTGCTATAATACTGCCCCTATGTACAAGAATATAACTATTATAATACTGCCTCCTATGTACAAGAATATAAATACTATAATACTGCCCTCTATGTAAAAGAATATAACTACTGTAATACTGCCCCCTATGTACAAGAATATAACTACTATAATACTGCCCCTATGTACAATAATATAACTACTATAATACTGCTCCTATGTACAAGAATATAACTACTATAATACTGCTCCTATGTACAAGAATATAACTACTATAATACTGCTCCTATCTACAAGACTATAACTACTATAATACTGCCCCCTATGTACAAGAATATAACTACTATAATACTGCCCCCTATGTACAAGAATATAACTACTATAATACTGCCCCTATGTACAAGAATATAACTACTATAATTCTGCCCCCTATGTACAAGAATATAACTACTATAATACTGCTCCTATGTACAAGAATATAACTACTATAATACTGCCCCCTATATACAAGAATAGAACTACTATAATACTACCCCCTATGTACAAGAATATAACTGCTATAATACTGCTCCTATGTACAAGACTATAACTACAATAATACTGCCCCCTATGTAGAAGAATATAACTACTATAATGCTGCGCTCTGTGTACAAGAATATAACTACTATAATACTGCTCCTATATACAAGAATAAAACTACTATAATACTGCTCCTATGTACAAGAATATAACTACTATAATACTGACCCCTATGTACAAGAATATAACTACTATAATACTGCCCCCTATGTACAAAAATATAACTACTATAATACTGCCTCCTATGTACAAGAATAAAACTACTATAATACTGCCCTCTTTGTAAAAGAATATAACTACTATAATACTGCCCCCTATGTACAAGAATATAACTGCTATAATACTGCCCCTATGTACAAGACTATAACTACTATAATACTGCCCCCTATGTAGAAGAATATAACTACTATAATGCTGCGCTCTGTGTACAACAATATAACTACTATAATACTGCTCCTATATACAAGAATAAAACTACTATAATACTGCTCCTATGTACAAGAATATAACTACTATAATACTGACCCCTATGTACAAGAATATAACTACTATAATGCTGCGCTCTGTGTACAAGAATAAAACTACTATAATACTGCTCATATATACAAGAATATAACTATCATAATACTGCCCCACATGTACAAGAATATAACTACTATAATACTGCCCCCTATGTACAAGAATATAACTACTGTAATACTGCCCCCTATGTACAAGAATATAACTACTATAATACTGTTCCCTATGTACAAGAATATAACTACTATAATACTGCCCCCTATGTACAAGAATATAACTACTATAACACTGCCTCCTATGTGCATAATATAACTACTATAATACTGCCCCCTATGTACAGGAATATAACTAATATAATACTGCCTCCTATGTACAAGAATATAACTACTACAATATTGCTCCCCCCATGTACAAGAATATGCTATAATACTGCCACCTATGTACAAGAATGTAACTAATATAATACTATCTCCTATGTACAAGAATATAACTACTACAATATTGCCTCCTATGTACAATAATATAAATACTATAATACTACCCCTATGTACAAGAATATAACTACTATAATACTGCCCCCTATGTACAAGAATATAACTACTATAATACTGCCTCCTATGTACAAGAATATAACTACTATAATACTGCACCCTATGTACAAGAAGATAACTGCTATAATACTGCCCCCTGTGTAAAAGACTATAACTACTATAATACTGCCCCCTATGTAGAAGAATATAACTACTATAATGCTGCGCTCTGTGTACAAGAATATAACTACTATAATACTGCTCCTACATACAAGAATAAAACTACTATAATACTGCTCCTATGTACAAGAATATAACTACTATAATACTGCCCGCTATGTACAAGAATATAACTACTATAATACTGCCCCCTATGTACAAGAATATAACTGCTATAATACTGCCCCTATGTACAAGAATATAACTATTATAATACTGCCTCCTATGTACAAGAATATAAATACTATAATACTGCCCTCTATGTAAAAGAATATAACTACTGTAATACTGCCCCCTATGTACAAGAATATAACTACTATAATACTGCCCCTATGTACAATAATATAACTACTATAATACTGCTCCTATGTACAAGAATATAACTACTATAATACTGCTCCTATGTACAAGAATATAACTACTATAATACTGCTCCTATCTACAAGACTATAACTACTATAATACTGCCCCCTATGTACAAGAATATAACTACTATAATACTGCCCCCTATGTACAAGAATATAACTACTATAATACTGCCCCTATGTACAAGAATATAACTACTATAATACTGCCCCCTATGTACAAGAATATAACTACTATAATACTGCTCCTATGTACAAGAATATAACTACTATAATACTGCCCCCTATATACAAGAATAGAACTACTATAATACTACCCCCTATGTACAAGAATATAACTGCTATAATACTGCCCCTATGTACAAGACTATAACTACTATAATACTGCCCCCTATGTAGAAGAATATAACTACTATAATGCTGCGCTCTGTGTACAAGAATATAACTACTATAATACTGCTCCTATATACAAGAATAAAACTACTATAATACTGCTCCTATGTACAAGAATATAACTACTATAATACTGACCCCTATGTACAAGAATATAACTACTATAATACTGCCCCCTATGTACAAGAATATAACTACTATAATACTGCCTCCTATGTACAAGAATAAAACTACTATAATACTGCCCTCTATGTAAAAGAATATAACTACTATAATACTGCCCCCTATGTACAAGAATATAACTGCTATAATACTGCCCCTATGTACAAGACTATAACTACTATAATACTGCCCCCTATGTAGAAGAATATAACTACTATAATGCTGCGCTCTGTGTACAACAATATAACTACTATAATACTGCTCCTATATACAAGAATAAAACTACTATAATACTGCTCCTATGTACAAGAATATAACTACTATAATACTGACCCCTATGTACAAGAATATAACTACTATAATGCTGCGCTCTGTGTACAAGAATAAAACTACTATAATACTGCTCATATATACAAGAATATAACTATCATAATACTGCCCCACATGTACAAGAATATAACTACTATAATACTGCCCCCTATGTACAAGAATATAACTACTATAATACTGCCTCCTATGTACAAGAATATAACTACTATAATACTGCACCCTATGTACAAGAATATAACTACTATAATACTGCCCTCTATGTACAAGAATATAACTGCTATAATACTGCCCCCTATGTACAAGACTATAGCTAGTATAATACTGCCCACAATGTAGAAGAATGTAACTACTATAATGCTGCGCTCTGTGTACAAGAATATAACTACTATAATACTGCTCCTATATACAAGAAGAAAACTACTATAATATTGCTCCTATGTACAAGAATATAACTACTATAATACTGCCCCCCTATGTACAAGAATATAACTACTATAATACTGCCCCCTATGTACAAGAATATAACTACTATAATACTGCCCCCTATATACAAGAATATAACTACTATAATACTGCCCCCTATATACAAGAATATAACTACTATAATACTGCCCTCTATGTAAAAGAATATAACTACTATAATACTGCCCCCTATGTACAAGAATATAACTACTATAATACTGCCTCCTATGTACAAGAATATAACTACTATAATACTGCCCCTATGTGCAAGAATATAACTACTATAATGCTGCCCCCTATGTACAAGAATATAACTACTATAATACTGCCCCTATGTACAATAATATAACTACTATAATACTGCTCCTATATGCAAGAATATAACTACTATAATACTGCCCCCTATGTACAAGAATATAACTACTATAATACTGCTCCCCATGTACAAGAATATAACTACTATAATACTGCCCCCTACGTACAAGAATATAACTACTATAATACTGCCCCCTATGTACAAGAGTATAACTACTATAATACTGCTCCTATGTACAAGAATATAACTACTATAATACTGCTCCTATGTACAAGAATATAACTACTATAATACTGCCCCCTATGTACAAGAATATAACTACTATAATACTGCTCCTATGTACAAGAATATAACTACTATAATACTGCCCCCTATGTACAAGAATATAACTACTATAATACTGCCCCTATGTACAAGACTATAACTACTATAATACTGCCCCCTATGTAGAAGAATATAACTACTATAATGCTGCGCTCTGTGTACAAGAATATAACTACTATAATACTGCTCCTATATACAAGAATAAAACTACTATAATACTGCTCCTATGTACAAGACTATAACTACTATAATACTGCCCCCTATGTACAAGAATATAACTACTATAATACTGCCTCCTATGTACAAGAACATAACTACTATAATACTGCCCCTATGTACAATAATATAACTACTATAATACTGCTCCTATATACAAGAATATAACTACTATAATACTGCCCCCTATGTACAAGAATATAACTACTATAATACTGCTCCCCATGTACAAGAATATAACTACTATAATACTGCCCCATACGTACAAGAATATAACTACTATAATACTGCCCCCTATGTACAAGAGTATAACTACTATAATACTGCTCCTATGTACAAGAATATAACTACTATAATACTGCTCCTATGTACAAGAATATAACTACTATAATACTGCCCCCTATGTACAAGAATATAACTACTATAATACTGCTCCTATGTACAAGAATATAACTACTATAATACTGCCCCCTATGTACAAGAATAGAACTACTATAATACTGCCCCTATGTACAAGACTATAACTACTATAATACTGCCCCCTATGTAGAAGAATATAACTACTATAATGCTGCGCTCTGTGTACAAGAATATAACTACTATAATACTGCTCCTATATACAAGAATAAAACTACTATAATACTGCTCCTATGTACAAGAATATAACTACTATAATACTGCCCCCTATGTACAAGAATATAACGACTATAATACTGCCTCCTATGTACAAGAATAAAACTACTATAATACTGCCCTCTATGTAAAAGAATATAACTACTATAATACTGCCCCCTTTGTACAAGAATATAACTACTATAATACTGCCCCCTATGTACAAGAATATAACTACTATAATACTGCCCCCTATGTACAAGACTATAACTACTATAATACTGCCCCCTATGTAGAAGAATATAACTACTATAATGCTGCGCTCTGTGTACAAGAATATAACTACTATAATACTGCTCATATATACAAGAATATAACTATTATAATACTGCCCCACATGTACAAGAATATAACTACTATAATACTGCCCCCTATGTACAAGAATATAACTACTGTAATACTGCCCCTATGTGCAAGAATATAACTACTATAATACTGCCTCCTATGTACAAGAATATAACTACTATAATACTGCCCCTATGTACAATAATATAACTACTATAATACTGCTCCTATATGCAAGAATATAACTACTATAATACTGCTCCTATGTACAAGAATATAACTACTATAATACTGCTCCTATGTACAAGAATATAACTACTATAATACTGCCCCCTATGTACAAGAATATAACTACTATAATACTGCTCCTATGTACAAGAATATAACTACTATAATACTGCCCCCTATATACAAGAATAGAACTACTATAATACTGCCCCCTATGTACAAGAATATAACTGCTATAATACTGCCCCTATGTACAAGACTATAACTACTATAATACTGCCCCCTATGTAGAAGAATATAACTACTATAATGCTGCGCTCTGTGTACAAGAATATAACTACTATAATACTGCTTCTATATACAAGAATAAAACTACTATAATACTGCTCCTATGTACAAGAATATAACTACTATAATACTGACCCCTATGTACAAGAATATAACTACTATAATACTGCCCCCTATGTACAAGAATATAACTACTATAATACTGCCTCCTATGTACAAGAATAAAACTACTATAATACTGCCCTCTATGTAAAAGAATATAACTACTATAATACTGCCCCCTATGTACAAGAATATAACTGCTATAATACTGCCCCTATGTACAAGACTATAACTACTATAATACTGCCCCCTATGTAGAAGAATATAACTACTATAATGCTGCGCTCTGTGTACAAGAATATAACTACTATAATACTGCTCCTATATACAAGAATAAAACTACTATAATACTGCTCCTATGTACAAGAATATAACTACTATAATACTGACCCCTATGTACAAGAATATAACTACTATAATGCTGCGCTCTGTGTACAAGAATAAAACTACTATAATACTGCTCATATATACAAGAATATAACTATCATAATACTGCCCCTATGTACAAGAATATAACTACTATAATACTGCCCCCTATGTACAAGAATATAACTACTATAATTCTGCCCCCTATGTACAAGAATATAACTACTATAATACTGTTCCCTATGTACAAGAATATAACTACTATAATACTGCCGCTATGTACAAGACTATAACTACTATAATACTGTTCCCTATGTACAAGAATATAACTACTATAATACTGCTCCTATGTACAAGAATATAACTACTATAATACTGCCCCCTATGTACAAGAATATAACTACTATAATACTGCTCCTATGTACAAGAAAATAACTACTATAATACTGCTCCTATCTACAAGACTATAACTACTATAATACTGCCCTCTATGTACAAGAATATAACTACTATAATACTGCCCCCTATGTACAAGAATAAATCTACTATAATACTGCCCCTATGTACAAGAATATAACTACTATAATACTGCACCCTATGTACAAGAATATAACTACTATAATACTGCCCTCTATGTACAAGAATATAACTGTTATAATACTGCCCCCTATGTACAAGACTATAGCTAGTATAATACTGCCCCCTATGTAGAAGAATGTAACTACTATAATGCTGCGCTCTGTGTACAAGAATATAACTACTATAATACTGCTCCTATACACAAGAAGAAAACTACTATAATATTGCTCCTATGTACAAGAATATAACTACTATAATACTGCCCCCTATGTACAAGAATATAACTACTATAATACTGCCCCCTATGTACAAGAATAAAACTACTATAATACTGCCTCCTATGTACAAGAATATAACTACTATAATACTGCCTCCTATGTACAAGAATATAACTACTATAATACTGCCCCTATGTACAATAATATAACTACTATAATACTGCTCCTATATGCAAGAATATAACTACTATAATACTGCTCCTATGTACAAGAATATAACTACTATAATACTGCTCCTATGTAGAAGAATATAACTACTATAATACTGCTCCTATGTACAAGAATATAACTACTATAATACTGCTCCTATCTACAAGACTATAACTACTATAATACTGCCCCCTATGTACAAGAATATAACTACTATAATACTGCCCCTATGTACAAGAATATAACTACTATAATACTGCCCCCTATGTACAAGAATATAACTACTATAATACTGCTCCTATGTACAAGAATATAACTACTATAATACTGCCCCCTATATACAAGAATAGAACTACTATAATACTACCCCCTATGTACAAAAATATAACTGCTATAATACTGCCCCTATGTACAAGACTATAACTACAATAATACTGCCCCCTATGTAGAAGAATATAACTACTATAATGCTGCGCTCTGTGTACAAGAATATAACTACTATAATACTGCTCCTATATACAAGAATAAAACTACTATAATACTGCTCCTATGTACAAGAATATAACTACTATAATACTGACCCCTATGTACAAGAATATAACTACTATAATACTGCCCCCTATGTACAAAAATATAACTACTATAATACTGCCTCCTTTGTACAAGAATAAAACTACTATAATACTGCCCTCTTTGTAAAAGAATATAACTGCTATAATACTGCCCCTATGTACAAGACTATAACTACTATAATACTGCCCCCTATGTAGAAGAATATAACTACTATAATGCTGCGCTCTGTGTACAACAATATAACTACTATAATACTGCTCCTATATACAAGAATAAAACTACTATAATACTGCTCCTATGTACAAGAATATAACTACTATAATACTGACCCCTATGTACAAGAATATAACTACTATAATGCTGCGCTCTGTGTACAAGAATAAAACTACTATAATACTGCTCATATATACAAGAATATAACTATCATAATACTGCCCCACATGTACAAGAATATAACTACTATAATACTGCCCCCTATGTACAAGAATATAACTACTGTAATACTGCCCCCTATGTACAAGAATATAACTACTATAATACTGTTCCCTATGTACAAGAATATAACTACTATAATACTGCCCCCTATGTACAAGAATATAACTACTATAACACTGCCTCCTATGTGCATAATATAACTACTATAATACTGCCCCCTATGTACAGGAATATAACTAATATAATACTGCCTCCTATGTACAAGAATATAACTACTACAATATTGCTCCCCCCATGTACAAGAATATGCTATAATACTGCCACCTATGTACAAGAATGTAACTAATATAATACTATCTCCTATGTACAAGAATATAACTACTACAATATTGCCTCCTGTGTACAATAATATAAATACTATAATACTACCCCTATGTACAAGAATATAACTACTATAATACTGCCCCCTATGTACAAGAATATAACTACTATAATACTGCCTCCTATGTACAAGAATATAACTACTATAATACTGCACCCTATGTACAAGAAGATAACTGCTATAATACTGCCCCCTGTGTAAAAGACTATAACTACTATAATACTGCCCCCTATGTAGAAGAATATAACTACTATAATGCTGCGCTCTGTGTAAAAGAATATAACTACTATAATACTGCTCCTACATACAAGAATAAAACTACTATAATACTGCTCCTATGTACAAGAATATAACTACTATAATACTGCCCCCTATGTACAAGAATATAACTACTATAATACTGCCCCCTATGTACAAGAATATAACTGCTATAATACTGCCCCTATGTACAAGAATATAACTATTATAATACTGCCTCCTATGTACAAGAATATAAATACTATAATACTGCCCTCTATGTAAAAGAATATAACTACTGTAATACTGCCCCCTATGTACAAGAATATAACTACTATAATACTGCCCCTATGTACAATAATATAACTACTATAATACTGCTCCTATGTACAAGAATATAACTACTATAATACTGCTCCTATGTACAAGAATATAACTACTATAATACTGCCCCCTATGTACAAGAATATAACTACTATAATACTGCCCCCTATGTACAAGAATATAACTGCTATAATACTGCCTCCTATGTACAAGAATATAAATACTATAATACTGCCCTCTATGTAAAAGAATATAACTACTGTAATACTGCCCCCTATGTACAAGAATATAACTACTATAATACTACCCCTATGTACAATAATATAACTACTGTAATACTGCTCCTATATACAAGAATATAACTACTATAATACTGCTCCTATGTACAAGAGTATAACTACTATAATACTGCTCCCATGTACAAGAAAATAACTACTATAATACTGCTCCTATCTACAAGACTATAACTACTATAATACTGCCCCCTATGTACAAGAATATAACTACTATAATACTGCCCCCTATGTACAAGACTATAGCTAGTATAATACTGCCCCCTATGTAGAAGAATGTAACTACTATAATGCTGCGCTCTGTGTACAAGAATATAACTACTATAATACTGCTCCTATACACAAGAAGAAAACTACTATAATATTGCTCCTATGTACAAGAATATAACTACTATAATACTGCCCCCTATGTACAAGAATATAACTACTATAATACTGCCCCCTATGTACAAGAATAAAACTACTATAATACTGCCTCCTATGTACAAGAATATAACTACTATAATACTGCCCTCTATGTAAAAGAATATAACTACTATAATACTGCCCCCTATGTACAAGACTATAACTACTATAATACTGCCTCCTATGTACAAGAATATAACTACTATAATACTGCCCCTATGTGCAAGAATATAACTACTATAATACTGCCTCCTATGTACAAGAATATAACTACTATAATACTGCCCCTATGTACAATAATATAACTACTATAATACTGCTCCTATATGCAAGAATATAACTACTATAATACTGCTCCTATGTACAAGAATATAACTACTATAATACTGCTCCTATGTAGAAGAATATAACTACTATAATACTGCCCCTATGTACAAGAATATAACTACTATAATACTGCTCCTATGTACAAGAATATAACTACTATAATACTGCCCCCTATATACAAGAATAGAACTACTATAATACTGCCCCCTATGTACAAGAATATAACTGCTATAATACTGCCCCTATGTACAAGACTATAACTACTATAATACTGCCCCCTATGTAGAAGAATATAACTACTATAATGCTGCGCTCTGTGTACAAGAATATAACTACTATAATACTGCTCCTATATACAAGAATAAAACTACTATAATACTGCTCCTATGTACAAGAATATAACTACTATAATACTGACCCCTATGTACAAGAATATAACTACTATAATACTGCCCCCTATGTACAAGAATATAACTACTATAATACTGCCTCCTATGTACAAGAATAAAACTACTATAATACTGCCCTCTATGTAAAAGAATATAACTACTATAATACTGCCCCCTATGTACAAGAATATAACTGCTATAATACTGCCCCTATGTACAAGACTATAACTACTATAATACTGCCCCCTATGTAGAAGAATATAACTACTATAATGCTGCGCTCTGTGTACAAGAATATAACTACTATAATACTGCTCCTATATAAAAGAATAAAACTACTATAATACTGCTCCTATGTACAAGAATATAACTACTATAATACTGACCCCTATGTACAAGAATATAACTACTATAATGCTGCGCTCTGTGTACAAGAATAAAACTACTATAATACTGCTCATATATACAAGAATATAACTATCATAATACTGCCCCACATGTACAAGAATATAACTACTATAATACTGCCCCCTATGTACAAGAATATAACTACTATAATACTGCCCCCTATGTACAAGAATATAACTACTATAATACTGTTCCCTATGTACAAGAATATAACTACTATAATACTGCCCCCTATGTACAAGAATATAACTACTATAACACTGCCTCCTATGTGCATAATATAACTACTATAATACTGCCCCCTATGTACAGGAATATAACTAATATAATACTGCCTCCTATGTACAAGAATATAACTACTACAATATTGCTCCCCCCATGTACAAGAATATGCTATAATACTGCCACCTATGTACAAGAATGTAACTAATATAATACTATCTCCTATGTACAAGAATATAACTACTACAATATTGCCTCCTATGTACAATAATATAAATACTATAATACTACCCCTATGTACAAGAATATAACTACTATAATACTGCCCCCTATGTACAAGAATATAACTACTATAATACTGCCTCCTATGTACAAGAATATAACTACTATAATACTGCACCCTATGTACAAGAAGATAACTGCTATAATACTGCCCCCTGTGTAAAAGACTATAACTACTATAATACTGCCCCCTATGTAGAAGAATATAACTACTATAATGCTGCGCTCTGTGTACAAGAATATAACTACTATAATACTGCTCCTACATACAAGAATAAAACTACTATAATACTGCTCCTATGTACAAGAATATAACTACTATAATACTGCCCCCTATGTACAAGAATATAACTACTATAATACTGCCCCCTATGTACAAGAATATAACTGCTATAATACTGCCCCTATGTACAAGAATATAACTATTATAATACTGCCTCCTATGTACAAGAATATAAATACTATAATACTGCCCTCTATGTAAAAGAATATAACTACTGTAATACTGCCCCCTATGTACAAGAATATAACTACTATAATACTGCCCCTATGTACAATAATATAACTACTATAATACTGCTCCTATGTACAAGAATATAACTACTATAATACTGCTCCTATGTACAAGAATATAACTACTATAATACTGCTCCTATCTACAAGACTATAACTACTATAATACTGCCCCCTATGTACAAGAATATAACTACTATAATACTGCCCCCTATGTACAAGAATATAACTACTATAATACTGCCCCTATGTACAAGAATATAACTACTATAATTCTGCCCCCTATGTACAAGAATATAACTACTATAATACTGCTCCTATGTACAAGAATATAACTACTATAATACTGCCCCCTATATACAAGAATAGAACTACTATAATACTACCCCCTATGTACAAGAATATAACTGCTATAATACTGCTCCTATGTACAAGACTATAACTACAATAATACTGCCCCCTATGTAGAAGAATATAACTACTATAATGCTGCGCTCTGTGTACAAGAATATAACTACTATAATACTGCTCCTATATACAAGAATAAAACTACTATAATACTGCTCCTATGTACAAGAATATAACTACTATAATACTGACCCCTATGTACAAGAATATAACTACTATAATACTGCCCCCTATGTACAAAAATATAACTACTATAATACTGCCTCCTATGTACAAGAATAAAACTACTATAATACTGCCCTCTTTGTAAAAGAATATAACTACTATAATACTGCCCCCTATGTACAAGAATATAACTGCTATAATACTGCCCCTATGTACAAGACTATAACTACTATAATACTGCCCCCTATGTAGAAGAATATAACTACTATAATGCTGCGCTCTGTGTACAACAATATAACTACTATAATACTGCTCCTATATACAAGAATAAAACTACTATAATACTGCTCCTATGTACAAGAATATAACTACTATAATACTGACCCCTATGTACAAGAATATAACTACTATAATGCTGCGCTCTGTGTACAAGAATAAAACTACTATAATACTGCTCATATATACAAGAATATAACTATCATAATACTGCCCCACATGTACAAGAATATAACTACTATAATACTGCCCCCTATGTACAAGAATATAACTACTGTAATACTGCCCCCTATGTACAAGAATATAACTACTATAATACTGTTCCCTATGTACAAGAATATAACTACTATAATACTGCCCCCTATGTACAAGAATATAACTACTATAACACTGCCTCCTATGTGCATAATATAACTACTATAATACTGCCCCCTATGTACAGGAATATAACTAATATAATACTGCCTCCTCTGTACAAGAATATAACTACTACAATATTGCTCCCCCCATGTACAAGAATATGCTATAATACTGCCACCTATGTACAAGAATGTAACTAATATAATACTATCTCCTATGTACAAGAATATAACTACTACAATATTGCCTCCTATGTACAATAATATAAATACTATAATACTACCCCTATGTACAAGAATATAACTACTATAATACTGCCCCCTATGTACAAGAATATAACTACTATAATACTGCCTCCTATGTACAAGAATATAACTACTATAATACTGCACCCTATGTACAAGAAGATAACTGCTATAATACTGCCCCCTGTGTAAAAGACTATAACTACTATAATACTGCCCCCTATGTAGAAGAATATAACTACTATAATGCTGCGCTCTGTGTACAAGAATATAACTACTATAATACTGCTCCTACATACAAGAATAAAACTACTATAATACTGCTCCTATGTACAAGAATATAACTACTATAATACTGCCCGCTATGTACAAGAATATAACTACTATAATACTGCCCCCTATGTACAAGAATATAACTGCTATAATACTGCCCCTATGTACAAGAATATAACTATTATAATACTGCCTCCTATGTACAAGAATATAAATACTATAATACTGCCCTCTATGTAAAAGAATATAACTACTGTAATACTGCCCCCTATGTACAAGAATATAACTACTATAATACTGCCCCTATGTACAATAATATAACTACTATAATACTGCTCCTATGTACAAGAATATAACTACTATAATACTGCTCCTATGTACAAGAATATAACTACTATAATACTGCTCCTATGTACAAGAATATAACTACTATAATACTGCCCCCTATATACAAGAATAGAACTACTATAATACTACCCCCTATGTACAAGAATATAACTGCTATAATACTGCTCCTATGTACAAGACTATAACTACAATAATACTGCCCCCTATGTAGAAGAATATAACTACTATAATGCTGCGCTCTGTGTACAAGAATATAACTACTATAATACTGCTCCTATATACAAGAATAAAACTACTATAATACTGCTCCTATGTACAAGAATATAACTACTATAATACTGCCCCCTATGTACAAAAATATAACTACTATAATACTGCCTCCTATGTACAAGAATAAAACTACTATAATACTGCCCTCTTTGTAAAAGAATATAACTACTATAATACTGCCCCCTATGTACAAGAATATAACTGCTATAATACTGCCCCTATGTACAAGACTATAACTACTATAATACTGCCCCCTATGTAGAAGAATATAACTACTATAATGCTGCGCTCTGTGTACAACAATATAACTACTATAATACTGCTCCTATATACAAGAATAAAACTACTATAATACTGCTCCTATGTACAAGAATATAACTACTATAATACTGACCCCTATGTACAAGAATATAACTACTATAATGCTGCGCTCTGTGTACAAGAATAAAACTACTATAATACTGCTCATATATACAAGAATATAACTATCATAATACTGCCCCACATGTACAAGAATATAACTACTATAATACTGCCCCCTATGTACAAGAATATAACTACTGTAATACTGCCCCCTATGTACAAGAATATAACTACTATAATACTGTTCCCTATGTACAAGAATATAACTACTATAATACTGCCCCCTATGTACAAGAATATAACTACTATAACACTGCCTCCTATGTGCATAATATAACTACTATAATACTGCCCCCTATGTACAGGAATATAACTAATATAATACTGCCTCCTATGTACAAGAATATAACTACTACAATATTGCTCCCCCCATGTACAAGAATATGCTATAATACTGCCACCTATGTACAAGAATGTAACTAATATAATACTATCTCCTATGTACAAGAATATAACTACTACAATATTGCCTCCTATGTACAATAATATAAATACTATAATACTACCCCTATGTACAAGAATATAACTACTATAATACTGCCCCCTATGTACAAGAATATAACTACTATAATACTGCCTCCTATGTACAAGAATATAACTACTATAATACTGCACCCTATGTACAAGAAGATAACTGCTATAATACTGCCCCCTGTGTAAAAGACTATAACTACTATAATACTGCCCCCTATGTAGAAGAATATAACTACTATAATGCTGCGCTCTGTGTACAAGAATATAACTACTATAATACTGCTCCTACATACAAGAATAAAACTACTATAATACTGCTCCTATGTACAAGAATATAACTACTATAATACTGCCCGCTATGTACAAGAATATAACTACTATAATACTGCCCCCTATGTACAAGAATATAACTGCTATAATACTGCCCCTATGTACAAGAATATAACTATTATAATACTGCCTCCTATGTACAAGAATATAAATACTATAATACTGCCCTCTATGTAAAAGAATATAACTACTGTAATACTGCCCCCTATGTACAAGAATATAACTACTATAATACTGCCCCTATGTACAATAATATAACTACTATAATACTGCTCCTATGTACAAGAATATAACTACTATAATACTGCTCCTATGTACAAGAATATAACTACTATAATACTGCTCCTATCTACAAGACTATAACTACTATAATACTGCCCCCTATGTACAAGAATATAACTACTATAATACTGCCCCCTATGTACAAGAATATAACTACTATAATACTGCCCCTATGTACAAGAATATAACTACTATATTACTGCCCCCTATGTACAAGAATATAACTACTATAATACTGCTCCTATGTACAAGAATATAACTACTATAATACTGCCCCCTATATACAAGAATAGAACTACTATAATACTACCCCCTATGTACAAGAATATAACTGCTATAATACTGCCCCTATGTACAAGACTATAACTACTATAATACTGCCCCCTATGTAGAAGAATATAACTACTATAATGCTGCGCTCTGTGTACAAGAATATAACTACTATAATACTGCTCCTATATACAAGAATAAAACTACTATAATACTGCTCCTATGTACAAGAATATAACTACTATAATACTGACCCCTATGTACAAGAATATAACTACTATAATACTGCCCCCTATGTACAAGAATATAACTACTATAATACTGCCTCCTATGTACAAGAATAAAACTACTATAATACTGCCCTCTATGTAAAAGAATATAACTACTATAATACTGCCCCCTATGTACAAGAATATAACTGCTATAATACTGCCCCTATGTACAAGACTATAACTACTATAATACTGCCCCCTATGTAGAAGAATATAACTACTATAATGCTGCGCTCTGTGTACAACAATATAACTACTATAATACTGCTCCTATATACAAGAATAAAACTACTATAATACTGCTCCTATGTACAAGAATATAACTACTATAATACTGACCCCTATGTACAAGAATATAACTACTATAATGCTGCGCTCTGTGTACAAGAATAAAACTACTATAATACTGCTCATATATACAAGAATATAACTATCATAATACTGCCCCACATGTACAAGAATATAACTACTATAATACTGCCCCCTATGTACAAGAATATAACTACTATAATACTGCCTCCTATGTACAAGAATATAACTACTATAATACTGCACCCTATGTACAAGAATATAACTACTATAATACTGCCCTCTATGTACAAGAATATAACTGCTATAATACTGCCCCCTATGTACAAGACTATAGCTAGTATAATACTGCCCACAATGTAGAAGAATGTAACTACTATAATGCTGCGCTCTGTGTACAAGAATATAACTACTATAATACTGCTCCTATATACAAGAAGAAAACTACTATAATATTGCTCCTATGTACAAGAATATAACTACTATAATACTGCCCCCCTATGTACAAGAATATAACTACTATAATACTGCCCCCTATGTACAAGAATATAACTACTATAATACTGCCCCCTATATACAAGAATATAACTACTATAATACTGCCCCCTATATACAAGAATATAACTACTATAATACTGCCCTCTATGTAAAAGAATATAACTACTATAATACTGCCCCCTATGTACAAGAATATAACTACTATAATACTGCCTCCTATGTACAAGAATATAACTACTATAATACTGCCCCTATGTGCAAGAATATAACTACTATAATGCTGCCCCCTATGTACAAGAATATAACTACTATAATACTGCCCCTATGTACAATAATATAACTACTATAATACTGCTCCTATATGCAAGAATATAACTACTATAATACTGCCCCCTATGTACAAGAATATAACTACTATAATACTGCTCCCCATGTACAAGAATATAACTACTATAATACTGCCCCCTACGTACAAGAATATAACTACTATAATACTGCCCCCTATGTACAAGAGTATAACTACTATAATACTGCTCCTATGTACAAGAATATAACTACTATAATACTGCTCCTATGTACAAGAATATAACTACTATAATACTGCCCCCTATGTACAAGAATATAACTACTATAATACTGCTCCTATGTACAAGAATATAACTACTATAATACTGCCCCCTATGTACAAGAATATAACTACTATAATACTGCCCCTATGTACAAGACTATAACTACTATAATACTGCCCCCTATGTAGAAGAATATAACTACTATAATGCTGCGCTCTGTGTACAAGAATATAACTACTATAATACTGCTCCTATATACAAGAATAAAACTACTATAATACTGCTCCTATGTACAAGACTATAACTACTATAATACTGCCCCCTATGTACAAGAATATAACTACTATAATACTGCCTCCTATGTACAAGAACATAACTACTATAATACTGCCCCTATGTACAATAATATAACTACTATAATACTGCTCCTATATACAAGAATATAACTACTATAATACTGCCCCCTATGTACAAGAATATAACTACTATAATACTGCTCCCCATGTACAAGAATATAACTACTATAATACTGCCCCATACGTACAAGAATATAACTACTATAATACTGCCCCCTATGTACAAGAGTATAACTACTATAATACTGCTCCTATGTACAAGAATATAACTACTATAATACTGCTCCTATGTACAAGAATATAACTACTATAATACTGCCCCCTATGTACAAGAATATAACTACTATAATACTGCTCCTATGTACAAGAATATAACTACTATAATACTGCCCCCTATGTACAAGAATAGAACTACTATAATACTGCCCCTATGTACAAGACTATAACTACTATAATACTGCCCCCTATGTAGAAGAATATAACTACTATAATGCTGCGCTCTGTGTACAAGAATATAACTACTATAATACTGCTCCTATATACAAGAATAAAACTACTATAATACTGCTCCTATGTACAAGAATATAACTACTATAATACTGCCCCCTATGTACAAGAATATAACGACTATAATACTGCCTCCTATGTACAAGAATAAAACTACTATAATACTGCCCTCTATGTAAAAGAATATAACTACTATAATACTGCCCCCTTTGTACAAGAATATAACTACTATAATACTGCCCCCTATGTACAAGAATATAACTACTATAATACTGCCCCCTATGTACAAGACTATAACTACTATAATACTGCCCCCTATGTAGAAGAATATAACTACTATAATGCTGCGCTCTGTGTACAAGAATATAACTACTATAATACTGCTCATATATACAAGAATATAACTATTATAATACTGCCCCACATGTACAAGAATATAACTACTATAATACTGCCCCCTATGTACAAGAATATAACTACTGTAATACTGCCCCTATGTGCAAGAATATAACTACTATAATACTGCCTCCTATGTACAAGAATATAACTACTATAATACTGCCCCTATGTACAATAATATAACTACTATAATACTGCTCCTATATGCAAGAATATAACTACTATAATACTGCTCCTATGTACAAGAATATAACTACTATAATACTGCTCCTATGTACAAGAATATAACTACTATAATACTGCCCCCTATGTACAAGAATATAACTACTATAATACTGCTCCTATGTACAAGAATATAACTACTATAATACTGCCCCCTATATACAAGAATAGAACTACTATAATACTGCCCCCTATGTACAAGAATATAACTGCTATAATACTGCCCCTATGTACAAGACTATAACTACTATAATACTGCCCCCTATGTAGAAGAATATAACTACTATAATGCTGCGCTCTGTGTACAAGAATATAACTACTATAATACTGCTTCTATATACAAGAATAAAACTACTATAATACTGCTCCTATGTACAAGAATATAACTACTATAATACTGACCCCTATGTACAAGAATATAACTACTATAATACTGCCCCCTATGTACAAGAATATAACTACTATAATACTGCCTCCTATGTACAAGAATAAAACTACTATAATACTGCCCTCTATGTAAAAGAATATAACTACTATAATACTGCCCCCTATGTACAAGAATATAACTGCTATAATACTGCCCCTATGTACAAGACTATAACTACTATAATACTGCCCCCTATGTAGAAGAATATAACTACTATAATGCTGCGCTCTGTGTACAAGAATATAACTACTATAATACTGCTCCTATATACAAGAATAAAACTACTATAATACTGCTCCTATGTACAAGAATATAACTACTATAATACTGACCCCTATGTACAAGAATATAACTACTATAATGCTGCGCTCTGTGTACAAGAATAAAACTACTATAATACTGCTCATATATACAAGAATATAACTATCATAATACTGCCCCTATGTACAAGAATATAACTACTATAATACTGCCCCCTATGTACAAGAATATAACTACTATAATTCTGCCCCCTATGTACAAGAATATAACTACTATAATACTGTTCCCTATGTACAAGAATATAACTACTATAATACTGCCGCTATGTACAAGACTATAACTACTATAATACTGTTCCCTATGTACAAGAATATAACTACTATAATACTGCTCCTATGTACAAGAATATAACTACTATAATACTGCCCCCTATGTACAAGAATATAACTACTATAACACTGCCTCCTATGTGCATAATATAACTACTATAATACTGCCCCCTATGTACAGGAATATAACTAATATAATACTGCCTCCTATGTACAAGAATATAACTACTACAATATTGCTCCCCCCATGTACAAGAATATGCTATAATACTGCCACCTATGTACAAGAATGTAACTAATATAATACTATCTCCTATGTACAAGAATATAACTACTACAATATTGCCTCCTATGTACAATAATATAACTACTATAATACTACCCCTATGTACAAGAATATAACTACTATAATACTGCCCCCTATGTACAAGAATATAACTACTATAATACTGCCTCCTATGTACAAGAATATAACTACTATAATACTGCACCCTATGTACAAGAAGATAACTGCTATAATACTGCCCCCTGTGTACAAGACTATAACTACTATAATACTGCCCCCTATGTAGAAGAATATAACTACTATAATGCTGCGCTCTGTGTACAAGAATATAACTACTATAATACTGCTCCTACATACAAGAATAAAACTACTATAATACTGCTCCTATGTACAAGAATATAACTACTATAATACTGCTCCCTATGTACAAGAATATAACTACTGTAATACTGCCCCCTATGTACAAGAATATAACTGCTATAATACTGCCTCCTATGTACAAGAATATAACTATTATAATACTGCCTCCTATGTACAAGAATATAAATACTATAATACTGCCCTCTATGTAAAAGAATATAACTACTGTAATACTGCCCCCTATGTACAAGAATATAACTACTATAATACTGCCCCTATGTACAATAATATAACTACTATAATACTGCTCCTATATACAAGAATATAACTACTATAATACTGCTCCTATGTACAAGAATATAACTACTATAATACTGCTCCTATGTACAAGAATATAACTACTATAATACTGCTCCTATCTACAAGACTATAACTACTGTAATACTGCCCCCTATGTACAAGAATATAACTACTATAATACTGCCCCCTTTGTACAAGAATATAACTACTATAATACTGCCCCCTATGTACCAGAATATAACTACTATAATACTGCTCCTATGTACAAGAATATAACTACTATAATACTGCCCCCTATGTACAAGAATATAACTACTATAATACTGCCCCTATGTACAAGACTATAACTACTATAATACTGGCCCCTATGTAGAAGAATATAACTACTATAATGCTGCGCTCTGTGTACAAGAATATAACTACTATAATACTGCTCCTATATACAAGAATAAAACTACTATAATACTGCTCCTATGTACAAGACTATAACTACTATAATACTGCCCCCTATGTACAAGAATATAACTACTATAATACTGCCTTCTATGTACAAGAATATAACTACTATAATACTGCCCCCTATGTACAAGACTATAACTACTATAATACTGCCCCCTATGTAGAAAAATATAACTACTATAATGCTGCGCTCTGTGTACAAGAATACAACTACTATAATACTGCTCATATATACAAGAATATAACTATTATAATACTGCCCCACATGTACAAGAATATAACTACTATAATACTGCCCCCTATGTACAAGAATATAACTACTATAATACTGCCCCCTATGTACAAGAATATAATAACTACTATAATACTGTTCCCTATGTACAAGAATATAACTACTATAATACTGTTCCCTATGTACAAGAATATAACTACTATAATACTGCCCCCTATGTACAGGAATATAACTAATATAATACTGCCTCCTATGTACAAGAATATAAATACTATAATACTGCCCTCTATGTAAAAGAATATAACTACTGTAATACTGCCCCCTATGTACAAGAATATAACTACTATAATACTGCCCCTATGTACAATAATATAACTACTATAATACTGCTCCTATATACAAGAATATAACTACTATAATACTGCTCCTATGTACAAGAATATAACTACTATAATACTGCTCCTATGTACAAGAATATAACTACTATAATACTGCTCCTATCTACAAGACTATAACTACTGTAATACTGCCCCCTATGTACAAGAATATAACTACTATAATACTGCCCCCTTTGTACAAGAATATAACTACTATAATACTGCCCCCTATGTACCAGAATATAACTACTATAATACTGCTCCTATGTACAAGAATATAACTACTATAATACTGCCCCCTATGTACAAGAATATAACTACTATAATACTGCCCCTATGTACAAGACTATAACTACTATAATACTGGCCCCTATGTAGAAGAATATAACTACTATAATGCTGCGCTCTGTGTACAAGAATATAACTACTATAATACTGCTCCTATATACAAGAATAAAACTACTATAATACTGCTCCTATGTACAAGACTATAACTACTATAATACTGCCCCCTATGTACAAGAATATAACTACTATAATACTGCCTTCTATGTACAAGAATATAACTACTATAATACTGCCCCCTATGTACAAGACTATAACTACTATAATACTGCCCCCTATGTAGAAAAATATAACTACTATAATGCTGCGCTCTGTGTACAAGAATACAACTACTATAATACTGCTCATATATACAAGAATATAACTATTATAATACTGCCCCACATGTACAAGAATATAACTACTATAATACTGCCCCCTATGTACAAGAATATAACTACTATAATACTGCCCCCTATGTACAAGAATATAATAACTACTATAATACTGTTCCCTATGTACAAGAATATAACTACTATAATACTGTTCCCTATGTACAAGAATATAACTACTATAATACTGCCCCCTATGTACAGGAATATAACTAATATAATACTGCCTCCTATGTACAAGAATATAACTACAATATTGCCCCCCCATGTACAAGAATATGCTATAATACTGCCACCTATGTACAAGAATGTAACTAATATAATACTATCTCCTATGTACAAGAATATAACTACTATAATACTGCCCCTATGTGCAAGAATATAACTACTATAATACTGCCTCCTATGTACAAGAATATAACTACTACAATATTGCCTCCTATGTACAAGAATATAACTACTATAATACTACCCCTATGTACAAGAATATAAGTACTATAATACTGCTCCTATATACAAGAATATAACTACTATAATTCTGCTCCTATGTACAAGAATATAACTACTATAATACTGCCCCCTATGTACAAGAATATAACTACTATAATACTGCTCCTATGTGCAAGAATATAACTACTATAATACTGCCTCCTATGTACAAGAATAAAACTACTATAATACTGCCTCCTATGTACAAGAATATAACTACTATAATACTGCCCCCTATGTATAAGAATATAACTACTATAATACTGCCCTCTATGTACAAGAATAGAACTACTATAATACTACCCCCTATGTACATGTATATAACTACTATAATATTGCTCCCTATGTACAAGAATATAACTACTATAATACTGCTCCTATGTACAAGAATATAACTACTACAATACTGCCTTCTATGTACAAGAATATAACTACTACAATACTGCCTCCTATGTACAAGAATATAACTACTATAATACTACCCCTATGTACAAGAATATAACTACTATAATACTGCTCCTATATACAAGAATATAACTACTATAATACTGCTCCTATGTACAAGAATATAACTACTATTATATTGCCCCTATGTACAAGAATATAACTACTATAATACTGCCTCCTATGTACAAGAATATAACTACTATAATACTGCCTCCTATTTACAAGAATATAACTACTATAATACTGCCCCCTATGTACAAGAATATAACTACTATAATACTGCCCTCTATGTACAAGAATATAACTACTATAATACTACCCCCTATGTACATGTATATAACTACTATAATATTGCTCCCTATGTACAAGAATATAACTACTATAATACTGCTCCTATGTACAAGAATATAACTACTATAATACTGCTCCCTATGTACAAGAATATAACTACTGTAATACTTCCCCCTATGTACAAGAATATAACTGCTATAATACTGCCTCCTATGTACAAGAATATAACTATTATAATACTGCCTCCTATGTACAAGAATATAAATACTATAATACTGCCCTCTATGTAAAAGAATATAACTACTGTAATACTGCCCCCTATGTACAAGAATATAACTACTATAATACTGCCCCTATGTACAATAATATAACTACTATAATACTGCTCCTATATACAAGAATATAACTACTATAATACTGCTCCTATGTACAAGAATATAACTACTATAATACTGCTCCTATGTACAAGAATATAACTACTATAATACTGCTCCTATCTACAAGACTATAACTACTGTAATACTGCCCCCTATGTACAAGAATATAACTACTATAATACTGCCCCCTATGTACAAGAATATAACTACTATAATACTGCCCCCTATGTACAAGAATATAACTACTATAATACTGCCTCCTATGTACAAGAATATAACTACTATAATACTGCACCCTATGTACAAGAATATAACTACTATAATACTGCCCTCTATGTACAAGAATATAACTGCTATAATACTGCCCCCTATGTACAAGACTATAGCTAGTATAATACTGCCCCCAATGTAGAAGAATGTAACTACTATAATGCTGCGCTCTGTGTACAAGAATATAACTACTATAATACTGCTCCTATATACAAGAAGAAAACTACTATAATATTGCTCCTATGTACAAGAATATAAGTACTATAATACTGCCCCCTATGTACAAGAATATAACTACTATAATACTGCCCCCTATATACAAGAATATAACTACTATAATACTGCCCTCTATGTAAAAGAATATAACTACTATAATACTGCCCCCTATGTACAAGAATATAACTACTATAATACTGCCTCCTATGTACAAGAATATAACTACTATAATACTGCCCCTATGTGCAAGAATATAACTACTATAATACTGCCCCCTATGTACAAGAATATAACTACTATAATACTGCCCCTATGTACAATAATATAACTACTATAATACTGCTCCTATATGCAAGAATATAACTACTATAATACTGCCCCCTATGTACAAGAATATAACTACTAGAATACTGCTCCCCATGTACAAGAATATAACTACTATAATACTGCCCCCTACGTACAAGAATATAACTACTATAATACTGCCCCCTATGTACAAGAGTATAACTACTATAATACTGCTCCTATGTACAAGAATATAACTACTATAATACTGCCCCCTATGTACAAGAATATAACTACTATAATACTGCCTCCTATGTACAAGAATATAACTACTATAATGCTGCCCCCTGTGTACATGAATATAACTACTATAATACTGCTCCTATGTACAAGAATATAACTACTATAATACTGTCCCCTATGTACATGAATATAACTACTATAATACTGCCCTCTATGTACAAGAATATAACTACTATAATACTGCCCCCTATGTACAAGAATATAACTACTATAATACTGCTCCTATGTACAAGAATATAACTACTATAATACTGCCCCCTATGTACAAGAATATAACTACTATAATACTGCCCCTTTGTACAAGACTATCACTACTATAATACTGCCCCCTATGTAGAAGAATATAACTACTATAATGCTGCGCTCTGTGTACAAGAATATAACTACTATAATACTGCTCCTATATACAAGAATAAAACTACTATAATACTGCTCCTATGTACAAGACTATAACTACTATAATACTGCCCCCTATGTACAAGAATATAACTACTATAATACTGCCTTCTATGTACAAGAATATAACTACTATAATACTGCCCCCTTTGTACAAGACTATAACTACTATAATACTGCCCCCTATGTAGAAAAATATAACTACTATAATGCTGCGCTCTGTGTACAAGAATATAACTACTATAATACTGCTCATATATACAAGAATATAACTATTATAATACTGCCCCACATGTACAAGAATATAACTACTATAATACTGCCCCCTATGTACAAGAAAATAACTACTATAATACTGCCCCCTATGTACAAGAATATAATAACTACTATAATACTGTTCCCTATGTACAAGAATATAACTACTATAATACTGTTCCCTATGTACAAGAATATAACTACTATAATACTGCCCCCTATGTACAGGAATATAACTAATATAATACTGCCTCCTATGTACAAGAATATAAATACTATAATACTGCCCTCTATGTAAAAGAATATAACTACTGTAATACTGCCCCCTATGTACAAGAATATAACTACTATAATACTGCCCCTATGTACAATAATATAACTACTATAATACTGCTCCTATATACAAGAATATAACTACTATAATACTGCTCCTATGTACAAGAATATAACTACTATAATACTGCTCCTATGTACAAGAATATAACTACTATAATACTGCTCCTATCTACAAGACTATAACTACTGTAATACTGCCCCCTATGTACAAGAATATAACTACTATAATACTGCCCCCTTTGTACAAGAATATAACTACTATAATACTGCCCCCTATGTACCAGAATATAACTACTATAATACTGCTCCTATGTACAAGAATATAACTACTATAATACTGCCCCCTATGTACAAGAATATAACTACTATAATACTGCCCCTATGTACAAGACTATAACTACTATAATACTGGCCCCTATGTAGAAGAATATAACTACTATAATGCTGCGCTCTGTGTACAAGAATATAACTACTATAATACTGCTCCTATATACAAGAATAAAACTACTATAATACTGCTCCTATGTACAAGACTATAACTACTATAATACTGCCCCCTATGTACAAGAATATAACTACTATAATACTGCCTTCTATGTACAAGAATATAACTACTATAATACTGCCCCCTATGTACAAGACTATAACTACTATAATACTGCCCCCTATGTAGAAAAATATAACTACTATAATGCTGCGCTCTGTGTACAAGAATACAACTACTATAATACTGCTCATATATACAAGAATATAACTATTATAATACTGCCCCACATGTACAAGAATATAACTACTATAATACTGCCCCCTATGTACAAGAATATAACTACTATAATACTGCCCCCTATGTACAAGAATATAATAACTACTATAATACTGTTCCCTATGTACAAGAATATAACTACTATAATACTGTTCCCTATGTACAAGAATATAACTACTATAATACTGCCCCCTATGTACAGGAATATAACTAATATAATACTGCCTCCTATGTACAAGAATATAACTACAATATTGCCCCCCCATGTACAAGAATATGCTATAATACTGCCACCTATGTACAAGAATGTAACTAATATAATACTATCTCCTATGTACAAGAATATAACTACTATAATACTGCCCCTATGTGCAAGAATATAACTACTATAATACTGCCTCCTATGTACAAGAATATAACTACTACAATATTGCCTCCTATGTACAAGAATATAACTACTATAATACTACCCCTATGTACAAGAATATAAGTACTATAATACTGCTCCTATATACAAGAATATAACTACTATAATTCTGCTCCTATGTACAAGAATATAACTACTATAATACTGCCCCCTATGTACAAGAATATAACTACTATAATACTGCTCCTATGTGCAAGAATATAACTACTATAATACTGCCTCCTATGTACAAGAATAAAACTACTATAATACTGCCTCCTATGTACAAGAATATAACTACTATAATACTGCCCCCTATGTATAAGAATATAACTACTATAATACTGCCCTCTATGTACAAGAATAGAACTACTATAATACTACCCCCTATGTACATGTATATAACTACTATAATATTGCTCCCTATGTACAAGAATATAACTACTATAATACTGCTCCTATGTACAAGAATATAACTACTACAATACTGCCTTCTATGTACAAGAATATAACTACTACAATACTGCCTCCTATGTACAAGAATATAACTACTATAATACTACCCCTATGTACAAGAATATAACTACTATAATACTGCTCCTATATACAAGAATATAACTACTATAATACTGCTCCTATGTACAAGAATATAACTACTATTATATTGCCCCTATGTACAAGAATATAACTACTATAATACTGCCTCCTATGTACAAGAATATAACTACTATAATACTGCCTCCTATTTACAAGAATATAACTACTATAATACTGCCCCCTATGTACAAGAATATAACTACTATAATACTGCCCTCTATGTACAAGAATATAACTACTATAATACTACCCCCTATGTACATGTATATAACTACTATAATATTGCTCCCTATGTACAAGAATATAACTACTATAATACTGCTCCTATGTACAAGAATATAACTACTATAATACTGCTCCCTATGTACAAGAATATAACTACTGTAATACTTCCCCCTATGTACAAGAATATAACTGCTATAATACTGCCTCCTATGTACAAGAATATAACTATTATAATACTGCCTCCTATGTACAAGAATATAAATACTATAATACTGCCCTCTATGTAAAAGAATATAACTACTGTAATACTGCCCCCTATGTACAAGAATATAACTACTATAATACTGCCCCTATGTACAATAATATAACTACTATAATACTGCTCCTATATACAAGAATATAACTACTATAATACTGCTCCTATGTACAAGAATATAACTACTATAATACTGCTCCTATGTACAAGAATATAACTACTATAATACTGCTCCTATCTACAAGACTATAACTACTGTAATACTGCCCCCTATGTACAAGAATATAACTACTATAATACTGCCCCCTATGTACAAGAATATAACTACTATAATACTGCCCCCTATGTACAAGAATATAACTACTATAATACTGCCTCCTATGTACAAGAATATAACTACTATAATACTGCACCCTATGTACAAGAATATAACTACTATAATACTGCCCTCTATGTACAAGAATATAACTGCTATAATACTGCCCCCTATGTACAAGACTATAGCTAGTATAATACTGCCCCCAATGTAGAAGAATGTAACTACTATAATGCTGCGCTCTGTGTACAAGAATATAACTACTATAATACTGCTCCTATATACAAGAAGAAAACTACTATAATATTGCTCCTATGTACAAGAATATAAGTACTATAATACTGCCCCCTATGTACAAGAATATAACTACTATAATACTGCCCCCTATATACAAGAATATAACTACTATAATACTGCCCTCTATGTAAAAGAATATAACTACTATAATACTGCCCCCTATGTACAAGAATATAACTACTATAATACTGCCTCCTATGTACAAGAATATAACTACTATAATACTGCCCCTATGTGCAAGAATATAACTACTATAATACTGCCCCCTATGTACAAGAATATAACTACTATAATACTGCCCCTATGTACAATAATATAACTACTATAATACTGCTCCTATATGCAAGAATATAACTACTATAATACTGCCCCCTATGTACAAGAATATAACTACTAGAATACTGCTCCCCATGTACAAGAATATAACTACTATAATACTGCCCCCTACGTACAAGAATATAACTACTATAATACTGCCCCCTATGTACAAGAGTATAACTACTATAATACTGCTCCTATGTACAAGAATATAACTACTATAATACTGCCCCCTATGTACAAGAATATAACTACTATAATACTGCCTCCTATGTACAAGAATATAACTACTATAATGCTGCCCCCTGTGTACATGAATATAACTACTATAATACTGCTCCTATGTACAAGAATATAACTACTATAATACTGTCCCCTATGTACATGAATATAACTACTATAATACTGCCCTCTATGTACAAGAATATAACTACTATAATACTGCCCCCTATGTACAAGAATATAACTACTATAATACTGCTCCTATGTACAAGAATATAACTACTATAATACTGCCCCCTATGTACAAGAATATAACTACTATAATACTGCCCCTTTGTACAAGACTATCACTACTATAATACTGCCCCCTATGTAGAAGAATATAACTACTATAATGCTGCGCTCTGTGTACAAGAATATAACTACTATAATACTGCTCCTATATACAAGAATAAAACTACTATAATACTGCTCCTATGTACAAGACTATAACTACTATAATACTGCCCCCTATGTACAAGAATATAACTACTATAATACTGCCTTCTATGTACAAGAATATAACTACTATAATACTGCCCCCTTTGTACAAGACTATAACTACTATAATACTGCCCCCTATGTAGAAAAATATAACTACTATAATGCTGCGCTCTGTGTACAAGAATATAACTACTATAATACTGCTCATATATACAAGAATATAACTATTATAATACTGCCCCACATGTACAAGAATATAACTACTATAATACTGCCCCCTATGTACAAGAAAATAACTACTATAATACTGCCCCCTATGTACAAGAATATAATAACTACTATAATACTGTTCCCTATGTACAAGAATATAACTACTATAATACTGTTCCCTATGTACAAGAATATAACTACTATAATACTGCCCCCTATGTACAGGAATATAACTAATATAATACTGCCTCCTATGTACAAGAATATAACTACAATATTGCCCCCCCATGTACAAGAATATGCTATAATACTGCCACCTATGTACAAGAATGTAACTAATATAATACTATTTCCTATGTACAAGAATATAACTACTATAATACTGCCCCTATGTGCAAGAATATAACTACTATAATACTGCCTCCTATGTACAAGAATATAACTACTACAATATTGCCTCCTATGTACAAGAATATAACTACTATAATACTACCCCTATGTACAAGAATATAAGTACTATAATACTGCTCCTATATACAAGAATATAACTACTATAATTCTGCTCCTATGTACAAGAATATAACTACTATAATACTGCCCCCTATGTACAAGAATATAACTACTATAATACTGCTCCTATGTGCAAGAATATAACTACTATAATACTGCCTCCTATGTACAAGAATAAAACTACTATAATACTGCCTCCTATGTACAAGAATATAACTACTATAATACTGCCCCCTATGTATAAGAATATAACTACTATAATACTGCCCTCTATGTACAAGAATAGAACTACTATAATACTACCCCCTATGTACATGTATATAACTACTATAATATTGCTCCCTATGTACAAGAATATAACTACTATAATACTGCTCCTATGTACAAGAATATAACTACTACAATACTGCCTTCTATGTACAAGAATATAACTACTACAATACTGCCTCCTATGTACAAGAATATAACTACTATAATACTACCCCTATGTACAAGAATATAACTACTATAATACTGCTCCTATATACAAGAATATAACTACTATAATACTGCTCCTATGTACAAGAATATAACTACTATTATATTGCCCCTATGTACAAGAATATAACTACTATAATACTGCCTCCTATGTACAAGAATATAACTACTATAATACTGCCTCCTATTTACAAGAATATAACTACTATAATACTGCCCCCTATGTACAAGAATATAACTACTATAATACTGCCCTCTATGTACAAGAATATAACTACTATAATACTACCCCCTATGTACATGTATATAACTACTATAATATTGCTCCCTATGTACAAGAATATAACTACTATAATACTGCTCCTATGTACAAGAATATAACTACTATAATACTGCCTCCTATGTACAAGAATATAACTACTATAATACTGCCCTCTATGTACAAGAATGTAACTACTATAATACTGCTCCTATGTACAAGAATGTAACTACTATAATACTGCTCCTATGTACAAGAATATATTTACTATAATACTGCTCCCTATGTACAAGAATATAACTACTATAATACTGCCCCCTATGTACAAGAATATAACTACCATAATACTGCCTCTATGTACAAGAATATAACTACTATAATACTGCACCCTATATACCAGAATTTAACTACTAGAATAGTGCTCCTATGTACACTACCGTTCAAAAGTTTGGGGTCACATTGAAATGTCCTTATTTTTGAAGGAAAAGCACTGTACTTTTCAATGAAGATAACTTTATCTAGTCCTAACTTTAAACAAATGCACTCTATACATTGCTAATGTGGTAAATGACTATTCTAGCTGCAAATGCCTGTTTTTTTGTGCAAAATCTACAAAGGTGAATAGAGGCCCATTTCCAGCAACTATCACTCCAGTGTTCTAATGGTACAATGTGTTTGCTCATTGGCTCAGAAGGCTAATTGATGATTAGAAAACCCTTGTGCAATCATGTTCACACATCTGAAAACAGTCTAGCTCGTTACAGAAGCTACAAAACTGACCTTCCTGTGAGCAGATTGAGTTTCTGGAGCATCACATTTGTGGGGTCAATTAAACGCTCAAAATGGCCAGAAAAAGAGAACTTTCATCTGAAACTCGACAGTCTATTCTTGTTCTTAGAAATGAAGGCTATTCCATGCGAGAAATTGCTAAGAAATTGAAGATTTCCTACAACGGTGTGTACTACTCCCTTCAGAGGACAGCACAAACAGGCTCTAACCAGGGTAGAAAAAGAAGTGGGAGGCCGCGTTGCACAACTAAGCAAGAAGATAAGCACATTAGAGTCTCTAGTTTGAGAAACAGACGCCTCACAGGTACCCAACTGGCATCTTCATTAAATAGTACCCGCAAAACACCAGTGTCAACATCTACAGTGAAGAGGCGGCTGCGGGATTTTGGGCTTCAGGGCAGAGTGGCAAAGAAAAAGCCATATCTGAGACTGGCCAATAAAAGAAAAAGATTAAGATGGGCAAAAGAACACAGACATTGGACAGAGGAAGACTGGAAAAAAGTGTTGTGGACGGATGAATCCAAGTTTGAGGTGTTTGGATCACAAAGAAGAACGTTTGTGAGACGCAGAACAAATGAAAAGATGCTGAAAGAATGCCTGACGCCATCTGTTAAGCATGGTGGAGGTAATGTGATGGTCTGGGGTTGCTTTGGTGCTGGTAAGGTGGGAGATTTGTACAGGGTAAAAGGGATTCTGAATAAGGAAGGCTATCACTCCATTTTGCAACGCCATGCCATACCCAGTGGACAGCGCTTGATTGGAACCAATTTCATCCTACAACAGGACAATGACCCTAAACACACCTCCAAATTGTGCAAGAACTATTTACAGCAGAAGCAGGCAGCTGGTATTCTATCGGTAATGGAGTGGCCAGCGCAGTCACCAGATCTGAACCCCATTGAGCTGTTGTGGGAGCAGCTTGACCGTATGGTACGCCAGAAGTGCCCATCCAACCAATCCAACTTGTGGGAGATGCTTCTAGAAGCATGGGGTGCAATTTCACAAGCTTACCTCAACAAATTAACAGCTAGAATGTCAAAGGTGTGCAATGCTGTAATTGCTGCAAAAGGAGGATTCTTTGACGAAAGCAAAGTTTGATGTAAAAACAATGTTATTTCAAATACAAATCATTATTTCTAACCTTGTCAATGTCTTGACTCTATTTTCTATTCATTTCACAACGCATGGTGGTGAATAAGTGTGACTTTTCATGGAAAACACAAAATTGTTTGGGTGACCCCAAACTTTTGAACGGTAGTGTATGAGAATATAACTACTAGAATAATACTCCGATGTACAAGAATATAACGACTATGATACTGCTCCTCTGTACAAGACTATAACTACTATAATACTGCCCCCCTATCTACAAGGATAAATCTACTATAATACTGCTCCTATGTACAAGAATATAACTACTATAATACTGCTCCCATGTACAAGAGTATAACTACTATAATACTGCTCCTATGTACAAGAATATAACTGCTATAATACTGCCCCCTAAGTACAAGAACATAACTACTACAATACTGCCTCCTATGTACAAGAATATAACTACTATAATACTGCCCCTATGTACAAGAATATAACTACTATAATACTGCCTCCTATGTACAAGAATATAACTACTACAATACTGCCTCCTATGTACAAGAATATAACTACTATAATACTGCCCTCTATGTACAAGAATATAACTACTATAATACTGCCCCCTATGTACAAGAATATAACTACTATAATACTGCCTCCTATGTACAAGAATATAACTACTATAATACTGCCCCTATGTGCAAGAATATAACTACTATAATACTGCCTCCTATGTACAAGAATATAACTACTATAATACTGCCTCCTATGTACAAGAATATAACTACTATAATACTGCCCCTATGTACAAGAATATAACTACTATAATACTGCCCCCTATGTAGAAGACTATAACTACTATAATACTGCCCCCTATGTAGAAGAATATAACTACTATAATGCTGCACTCTGTGTACAAGAATATAACTACTATAATACTGCTCGTATATACAAGAATATAACTATTATAATACTGCCCCCCATGTACAAGAATATAACTACTATAATACTGCCTCCTATGTACAAGAATATACCTACTATAATACTGCCCCCTATGTACAAGAATATAACTACAGATAGTCCCCGACTTGCGAACATTCGACTTACGAATTTCGCTAGATACGAACTATCTGTACCGGACAGTATGATGTAATGCTATGGCATTACATCATACTGTGCAGGGACCGGGCAGGCTTCTATCAAGCCTGATAGAAGCCTGTCCGGTCACATCGCGGTTGCTGGGCAGCCGGGGGACTTCTGAAAGGCCCTAGGGCTGTCTATGCAGAGCGCCTAGCAAGCCGTGCGCTTGATAGGCACTCTGCATAGGCAGCCCTGGGGCCTTTCAGGAGGTCCCCGGCTGCCTAGCAACCACACAGCGCCCCGCGATCTCATCGTGGGACGCTGTACGGGCCCCCTGAACGTCGGGTGCAGGCTGTTTCTTACAGCGGGCACCCGGCGGCAGCAGTTCCGACGAGCCGCGCCGCTCGTCAAAACTGTTAACACTTTAAATACCGCTGTCAGAGCAGTATTTAAAGTGTTAACAGTTCCGACAGGCGCCACGGCTCGTCGGAACTGCTGCCGCCGGGTGCCCGCTGTAAGAACAGCCGGCACCCGACGTTGTATGGAGCGGGATCCACCCGCGATCCCCTCCATACAACCATTTGTTCGACTTGCGAACAAAACGGACTTGCGAACGGGCTCCCGGAACGGAACCTGTTCGCAAGTCGGGGACTAACTGTACTATAATACTGTTCCCTATGTACAAGAATGTAACTACTATAATACTGCCCCCTATGTACAAGAATATAACTACTATAACACTGCCTCCTATGTACATAATATAACTACTAGAATACTGCCCCCTATGTACAGGAATATAACTAATATAATACTGCCTCCTATGTACAAGAATATAACTACTATAATATTGCCCCCCCCATGTACAAGAATATAACTACTATAATACTGCCTCCTATGTACAAGAATATAACTACTATAATACTGCCCCCTATGTACAAGAATATAACTACTATAATACTGCCCCCTAAGTACAAGAATATAACTACTATAATACTGTTCATATGTACCAGAATATAACTACTATAATACTGCTCCTATGTATGAGAATATAACTACTATAATACTGCCTCCTATGTACAAGAATATAACTACTATAATACTGCCCCCTATGTACAAGAATATAACTACTATAATACTGTTCCCTATGTACAAGAATGTAACTACTATAATACTGCCCCCTATGTACAAGAATATAACTACTATAATACTGCCCCCTATGTACAAGAATATAACTACTATAATACTGGTCCTATGTACAAGAATATAACTACTATAATACTGCCCCCCTATGTACAAGAATATAACTACTATAATACTGCCTCCTATGTACATAATATAACTACTATAATACTGCCCCCTATGTAGGGGAATATAACTAATATAATACTGCCTCCTATGTACAAGAATATAACTACTATAATATTGCCCCCCCCATGTACAAGAATATAACTACTATAATACTGCCCCCCTATGTACAAGAATATAACTACTATAATACTGCTCCTATGTACAAGAATATAACTACTATAATACTGCCCCCCGTGTACAAGAATATAACTACTATAATACTACCCCCTATGTACAAGAATATAACTGCGATAATACTGCCCCCTAAGTACAAGAATATAACTACTATAATACTGCTCCTATGTATGAGAATATAACTAAGATAATACTGCTGCCTATGTGTGGTGCAGCGTGATAAGGCAGCAGAAATGCAGTCCTAAGCTCTCATTCATGATCTGAAGGTTGCAATCCCCCCATGTTCAATCCCCCCATGTCAATATGAGTACCCAGCTTGGTAGGGGGTAATAAATAAATTACCTGAAAGTACTGTGGACAAAGTTGGTACTATACAAATAACACGTTTTTTTTAACTACTATAATACTGCCTCCTACGGTATGTACAAGAGTACAACTATAATAGTACCTCCTATATACAAGAACATAACTACTGAAATAGTGTAACATAACAAGCACATCTCATTACTGGATATCTTTTGAACATTTTGAACTCATGTATATTGATTTTCATCCTGAGATCAGAGAGTTCATAGTGTGGGGAACCTGATTAACATGCATGGAGGATAATGGTGCAGAGTGTAACTGGCTGAATAGGACACAATGATAGGACAAGATATATGGAGTGTCCACATTTTGGAATGATCTGACCTATATTGTATATAAGGAATGGACAACTGTGTAAGATGACTGTACACATGAGATGACAATCTACAAAAGGTTCAGGGAGTCATCCATATTTAGGCCATGAACACAGAGTGTCCTTGAGATACATCTTCTCCAACAATAGACAGCAGGTGGGCAGTGTAATGTAATGAAGCCTCACCCGACCCCAAACAATGTACAAAGCAAATGAGGACACTCTAATTATCATAGTAATAAGAGCACAACCCGTGTGTAGAGCTAGTATAATATGTCGATATTATGGAGAATTTCACTTTCCTGCTCTACTTTTATACCAACGTCTTGCTCCCTTCACTATACTTTCTCGTCCCTCATCTGTCCAGGATTGGCAAAAAAGAGGAAATTTCTCTTTCTCAGTAACAGCGCCACTCTGGTGGATGGGCTGTATCTGGTATTGCACCTAAGTTTCATTCTGGAAGAAAATACACATGTTTTGCTAATCTCATACATTCCCTTTAGCCCACCATTACTCCCCCCCCCCCCCCTTTATCCTATTAAACACATTTATCACCTATCCACAAGATAAATGAATGGTTGCTGAGGGTCTAACCACTGGGACCCACAGGAATTATGCGAATGGGGGTACCTGAGTCCCCCTACTGAATGAAGTGGTGGTGTGCATGCGTCACCACCATTCATCTAAACAGGCGGCATGAGTGCAGAAGAGCTGGTGGTGATGTCACCAGCTCGTCCGCTCGTGCAAAAGGAGCATAAATGTGTTTAGTGGGAAAAACACTTTAAGACTTGTTCCCATGGGCGTCATTTGGACGTAATGTAGGCGCGTCAAAAGATAGCAAAATAGGCACTTTTTTAACGCTGATATTTCTCTCCCTGTCAAAAGATAGGACTTGTCTTATCGTTCGATGGCAAAAAGGCCAGCGGCTCCCATAGATTTCTAGTGGAGTCAATACGAGGCGGCCAGGAAAGGGAGGGAGTTTAGTAGTGGCAAGTGCTGCTAAACAATGAAAGCCCCCCCCCCCCCCCCCGCTGCTAAACTCCCTCCCCACTGGCAGCAAGAGGGAGGGGGAGGAAGTTTAGCAGTGGGAAGCACTGCTAAACAATAGAATGTGCCTCTAGTGAGGCATTTCATGTCATTGTGCATTGTTCTGGTGGCCCAAGGGATTTCAGTACTGCGGTGTCAGTGCACTGCAAGACGCCGCAGCCAGCTGGGTAAACTCGCAAAAAACAGCTGCCACGTATTTGTTTACGCAAAATTGCGTTTCTGTGAAAGAGGCCTTAAAGGGGTTGTCCCGCGCCGAAACGGTTTTTTTTTTTTTTTTTAACCCCCCCCCCCCCCCCCCCGTTCGGCGCGAGACAACCCCGATGCAAGGGTTAAAAAAACAACCCGCACAGCGCTTACCTGAATCCCGGCGGTCCGGCGTCTTCATACTCACCTGCTGAAGATGGCCGCCGGGATCCTCTGTCTCCGTGGACCGCAGGGCTTCTGTGCGGTCCATTGCCAATTCCAGCCTCCTGATTGGCTGGAATCGGCACGTGACGGGGCGGAGCTACACGGAGCCGGCATTCTGCACGAGCGGCCCCATAGAAGACTGCAGAAGACCCGGACTGCGCAAGCGCGGCTAATTTGGCCATCGGAGGCCGAAAATTAGTCGGCTCCATGGGAACGAGGACGCTAGCAACGGAGCAGGTAAGTATAAAACTTTTTATAACTTCTGTATGGCTCATAATTAATGCACAATGTACATTACAAAGTGCATTATTATGGCCATACAGAAGTGTATAGACCCACTTGCTGCCGCGGGACAACCCCTTTAAGATGACCGTGGCATCTGGGCTGCAGGAGGAGGATGAGGTCTTGGGAAGCACTGAACGAATGCCTTGAATCAAGGAGCACTGATGATATCCGCCCTTATCCCTCTCCACCCGGGTATGGGAGGGGGGTAGCAGCCCAGGATTGCCATCCGCAGGGTGGACATGCATACCATCTGATGGACCTGGGGCTTCGTGATATCGCTTTAGGGTGCCTGCACATGAACGGAATTTCCAGCGCATTATTTTAGGCACATTATCTGCCCCAGACCGCAGCCAATATACTCCTATGAGGATCCGCAGTTGTCCCCAGATGGACGGATTTGTATCGCGTTTTTTCACGCGCGTGAAAAAATCTGCGACCTGTTCTAATTTGGGTCGGATTCTGCACGTGAAGCCTCCAATACAAGTGAATGGGTGCGTTTTTTCACGCAGTACATCCGCAGTGCAGCTGCAGATGGAGTCACTGGTTGCTATGACTACAGGAAGTAGGCATGGTAGGAGGCGTCCCAACACACAGCAGAGCTTCACAGGCAAATTTGTAGAGGGAGATAGGTAGTATTTCTTGCCAATGCAGGATGTAAGAATGCAAAATCTGTAGTAATGAATTCCTCTTGTGAATTTTTTTGCAGTGACTGAAATAGGCCGCCTGCAGACGAGCGGGTCGGATCCGGCAGCGAGAATTCTCGCCGCAGGACCCAACCCGAGAGCCTGCAGGGACGAGCGCGTACTCACCCGCACCTGGCGGCCCCGGCTCTTTCATGTGCTGGCTGCCGCGCAGCCGGCACATGCGCAGACCGTAGCCGGCGGCCGGGTGAGTGCGAGCCCCGCACAAAAATAGGACATGTCGCGGTTTGTTTGCCGTGCGAGATTTCGCGCGGCCAAATCGCGGCCGTCTGCATAGGAGTGCGTATTGTAATGCACTCCTATGCAGACTTTCAGCGGCGGAAATCCCGCGGGAAATACCGCCGCGGGATTTCCGCCCGTGTGCAGGCGGCCTTAAAGTCACGCTGGAGAAGCACCTGAAAAAAGTTACATGGATCAACCATGCCCACAAAGACATCTGCTCACCGGGTGAAAGCATGTTGCCAAAATAATTTAACGGTGCTCGCACAAGCAAGAGGGACAGAACGGAGTCTGGGTGTTGGTTTTTAAGCTGTTTTCCAAGGAATGGGCAGTTCTCTAGGGGTTGGGTTTACAATAAGGGGTGTCTGCTGGTTTTTCTGCGCGTTTTTTTCCGCAACACATCCGCGTATATCCGCGCGTGATTTTTCACGCATCCGCACCTATCCGCAAGCACATTTAGGTACCATACGCGCGTGAAAATCCGCTAGCGGAATCTGGAACGCTCGTGTGCAGGCGGCATACTCTACTTCCTGGGGGAGGATGCCACCTGGGATAACAGACCACTAGCCACACTTGCCACCGGAAGGCCAGCTGGTAAAATGAAAGTGTATCTCTGAGAGATTTCAGCTGAAGACATAAGCTGGATCCCTATAGCCGGCGTCACATGAGCGTATGTGTATTTGTGCGCACATGATCGTGGCGTTTTTGTGGAATGAACAATAGATTTTTGCACGCACATTGACGTATTTTACTGTACTTTTTGCACGCGCAAAAAAATATGCACCGATGCTCCCAACTATAATTGGTCTAATGAGTCCTAGATGTGTTCTTTTCCTGTGCAATTACGCAGTGTGTCACGCATCTCCTAGTATATTTTGCATACATTTGCACATCCCCACTGACTTCTATGGAAAAATTTGGTGTGGAAATGCACAAAAAATAGAGCATGTTGTGTTTTTTGTGTGCAAGTAAAATGCGCAAGAAAAATATATGCATGTGAATGAACCCATTGAAATCAATGGGTTCTATTCTCTGCGTATTGCAAGTGCAAATATGCCTATGTGAGGCTGGCCTAACTCTAGCACCACCCTAGCATGCAGCAGCCAGCTGGCAGGTATATGGCGCTGGGCACTGTTATTACCAGCCATGTTCTGTACTTCCCTGACAGCTACAAGAGATTGATAGTATTTGGGAATGTAATCAGCAGCACAAGCCTGTGTTTGTGGAGGGTGGGGAAACAGAAGCTGTCGAGATAGAGAGCTAATCTCATGTTGATGAGCATTAAGGATCAATACTGGTTTATTTGATTTAATGTAGGTGTAAGTTTTTTAATATTAACCCCCTAGTGACCAAGCCTGTTTGCGCCTTAATGACCAGACCAAATTTTGGAAATCAGACATGTGTCACTTTAAGGCCTTATTTACATGACTGTTATACCTGGTTGATAAGGCTAAGATACCCTTTGAGTTTTATGCAAATTTAACCAAACACGCTATCACAAGAGGCATCAGCCTTAGGAAACTAGGTGAAGATGACCACTTCTTCAGCAAATGCTCTAGAAAGGGATACATAATATCCAAACCCTTTGGCTTGGTAAAGCTTTTGTCGGGAAGGTTCCATTCCCGGGCTAAAATGTTTTTGAACTCTGTATGGGAAGAGACTTTTTGGGAACCAAAGAAAAGGCTGCCTTGGATGATGTCAGCAGCTGATCCTTCACCTGAAAGGTCTCCTTTACCACCACTATCAGGCTATCAACCAAAGAGGAGAACTTAGAGGCTTGCTCCTCGTCCAGTTCAGAATCCGAATGCGACTCAAGAAAGTTTCCTTCGGAGCAATTTTTGTCTCTGGAAGAGAGCTTTGAATATGCCCCCACAAGGACGCTAATGCAGAGGAGCTGGAAGAGTGCCTTAAGGTGAAGGCCTAGCCCGTTTCTGAGATCCACCATGTGGAGGGTCATGTGTGGCAAAATCATCATCGTCAGACACGCTTGGTGGCAGTTGACAGATAAATAAGTCCGCCTGTCCATGATTTTGGTGAACGCTTTTTATATCCAATGCTGCCCGAGAGAGGGAGTATGCCCATTCCAGTTTGTCAAAAGGCGGTGGTTGTGCAAGAGGAGTGCCTGCAGATGGTTCACTGGCTGCTTAACTTAATGAAAGATGGGGCATAACGGCTTAGGCTGCCTGCACGGAAATTTGGTACAGCAGCGAGCGCATGCAAAACGTGTAGCCCTGGCTGGAGCCTTTAGCCTTGGAGTCTAACATGGTGCCTACTGTTTTGGGCACTGCAGGAGGAGCAATGGAGTGCTTGCCTGGTCCTGAGCTGTTATGGAAGCAGAGCTTGAATGTTGATGCTCATCAAGTGCACTACTGGTCCCGTCATACTGCATTAAAAAATATGGTTGCAGAGAGAAAAAAACAGCAGGACCTTAGGGCGGGTTCAGTGAAGAGAGGATGCTAGCAGCTAGTCATAGGAGTTGGCACCCTGGAGGAGATTGGACAAAAAGGACCTGAGGGCCAGGAAGCCTATCTCTAGCCACAGCAAGCTCTGATTGGGTGGACAGTACAGGAAGCACTCCTCTGTCTATGCCTGCTCTTCCGGAAGTGTCCCAAACCAGGCCGAAGCCCTGGCCTAAAGTAGGGCCTGAGGCCTGTAAAACAGGCATGAGGCTGTCCTATTGACCATACCCACAGACACGTTCCACCTGCAGATGCCATGGATGATGTGCCGAGCATGCAGAGACCCCCACGGTGAAAAGGAAGGGAAATAGCTACTGGAAGTCTGGCGCACGCTTGTTATAAATGTTGTCTAATGGAAATATATCCAATATATAATATATTTAGGGGAGGGGGGACAATTCCAAGTTTTACTGTGGGGCTCCATGAGTTCTATTTATTCCCCTGATGGGAGAACTGCCTCCTATTACACTTCTAGCTGCTCATTGGGTTGGACGTTTGCTCCTGACCTCAAACTTCTAAATATACTGTACTTACTCTGTGCCGTTGTTGAAATCAAATAGTTAACTAGAAAAAATGATATTGGTTTATTACACCAGTACCATCCATATATTGCCCTCAATCCATCATCACGAGTTTAATCAAGATCCTGTTACAATTAATTGGCGACCTATATTCTATTTATTTAGTGGCTGCAGAATCAAGGTCACAAGTGATATTACTTACTTTGGGTTTAGTCTCTGGCTCAGCCCTAGTTGTTTTCTCATATGGACTTTAACCCTTTTTATAGACCTTAGCAACGAGACAATCATCCAAATCCTAAATCCAAATCCTAAAGGTTCTAGCATCGTACTAAAGGTTCATAGGATCCTTCATATAACAGGGGGCTCATGAATCACAACTGAATTTGGAAAATGCATCAGCCCGTCTACAGTAGTGCCAAGAGCGTCGTCATTGGACAGTTGAGCAATGGAAAAATGTTCTATGGAGTGACAAATCACACTTCTTCATCATCACATCAGATGGAGGTACCTGGGTGTGGAGGATGTTGGAGAAAACCTTTTACCTGGATGTCTTGTAGCAACCGTTAAGTACGGGGGGGGTTCATTATGTTCTGGGAATGTGTTACGTGACATGGTCTCGGTCCGTTGGGTATAGTGACAAGAACCATGAACACGGAGGTGTACCCTGACATTCTAGACAATAATGTGCTGCTGACAATGTGGTAATGCTCTGGGAATGGTCAGCCATACTTCCAACAAGACAATGCGCCTTGTCACTAATCCAATGATGTTTTACGTTGGTTTGAGGATATGGATGTTCAACGATTGGACTGGACTGCACGGAGTCCCTACCTGAACCCTAATAAACATCTTTTAGGACAAACTGGAACGTTGGGTCAGAAATTATGAACAGGATCCATCTTCTTTGAGAGAACTCACCAAACGTTTGCAGGACGGATGGAGGGAAATACCAGCTGAAGTGTATTAGAAAGTAGAAAGTATGCCACACACAGTATCCAATGTCATTAGGGCAAAAGGAGTCCCACTAAATATTATTATTTGGAAATAAATACTACTTTTGATTATTGTTCGGGTGTCCAGTTACTTTGGGTAGGATAATGTATACCCTACTAGGATAGTGGACAATTTTGTTAGCATGATCTCACTTTCTAAAAATGATCCATGAAACTCAGGGTTTATTATTGTGATCGATTGGAATGTGAAATGTGCTATAACCAGGAGACAGGTGGTTGGCATGTGCCCTGGATGCAAATAGAATTAAAGACGTCTGTTAAACTGGTCCATGGTTGTCCATGTGCCCTTACAGAACATGAATAACAGAGCCTCCAAGACCTGTGTCTGTTGATCAGAGCACAAAGCTTCTGAACAGAACATGTGTCGTTACTACTGGAAGTAGCATTAGCTACGGGCACTAAAGTTAGGAGTATATATTGCTCATAGTATTAATTGGCACCATAGTTGGTGGTTAATGGGCGCTATTATAGTTGTCTTTATTTTATGGACACTAATAGAAGAACTAATGTCACTGTGTGGGCACTTCTATGTGATTGGATCAATGGTATTGTTGGTAGTACTACAAGCCTGATGATTGGTACATTCCATGAGACTCCTGAAAGTCTCCCAAAGCATGTAGAAAGAATGCAAATAAAGCTCTTTTAGGGTCCCTTAAAGGGGTTTTCCATACAAATACAATTCATGTTGTATCATCAGGATAGGTCATCAATAGTTGATTGGCTGGGGTCTCCACTTTGGACCCCAGATGATCAGCTGATCGGAGGCTCACTGTTAGCACCACAATACCCAGGGGTTGGAGCAGAAATAGTTGGCTCCAACCCATTTGGATGCAGGTGCAACGTCCCAGCGGCCACCTAGACACGAGGACCACACTGAGATTCTGGCGGGGTAGAGTTGGCACTTTTCACGGTGGCTCTACCAGACTCCTCTCCAGAGGGACGCACGGAACCACAGCCAAGGCAGCGCTAGGCCTCTTCCAGGCAACACTGTGATAGCGATGACCTGTATAAGTGTGGTAGACTTTAGATTTGTCACGCGTGACACCACCGTTTCTTCTCACCGTAGCTTCTAACCGGCGGTTAGATCAAGAGAGTCCACACACACAGTTGAAACTTGATAACTCGGTCATTGGAAATGGGCAATGACCGGTAAACTTTACTTGAAGCTTTGCAGAGTACAGCTTTACACACCTGTGCAGGCAAGACAGAGAATGTGAGGTCAGGACGGAGACACAGGATGACAGCGGTCCTACAGGCCAAGTTATCTGTAAGGTACCGCTCCTGGAAGGGGAACACTCCGGAGGAGGATGGGGGTAGGAACACCCCACAGACACTCACTCAGTACTTGAAGACAGCTCTGCACGGCGGACTCCTCACTTCACTCTCTCTTCAGAGGCAGTTCCTGGCATAGAGGATTTTAGGATACCTCTCCTCTTCTTCCATCACTTCACCACATGAGGGTTAAAGGTACCCCCATGTGGCCGACCCTCCACTCCACTGTCAATTGTTGAAGATCAGGAGAACTCTAGGAACTCCCTCTACCACACCCCAATCACTCACATTTAAAGGGTACAGACATCACGTAACTAGACAGATATTGATACTTTTCCAGACATATTCCAGCCACTTTCAGACATTAACCTCTCATATGCTACAGCTGTGCAATACACATAACAGCAGACAAGACACTTTGCACAGTGCATCTACATTGGAGACATGACATGTATGACATTTAATGAGGGGCCAGAAGTAGGTGTTTCAGGCCACTACACCAGCATGGCTTGCACATGTAAATGGGTCTCATTAAAATCAGTGACGGCTGAACCTGCAGTTACCAGTGCCTACCGCTACACAGTGTTTGGAGCAGGAGCTTTAACTCTGTTACCCTGTGTGTAGCGGCGCTAACAGCACAGTGGACCCCAGCCGATCAACTATTAATGACTAGAGATGAGCGAACGTACTCGGTAAGGCCGATTTCGCAATCGAGCGCCGCGATTTTCGAGTACTTCACTACTCGGGTGAAAAGTACTCGGGGGCGCTGTGTGGCGGGGCGTGGCGTGGTGGAGCAGGGGGTAGCAGCACGGAACAGGGGGGAGCTCTCTCTCCCTCTCCCCCCCCCCCACTCCCCTCTGCAACCCCCCGCTCACCCACGGCGCCCCCCGAATCTTTTCACCCGAGTAGTGAAGTACTCGAAAATCGCGGTGCTCGATTGCGAAATCGGCCTTACCGAATACGTTCGCTCATCTCTATTAATGACCTATCCTGAGGATAGGTGATCATTAGTATTTGCATGGAAATCTCCTTTAACACAGCCAAGAATTGCCCCGCTGTAACGAGCGCTGATCGTCAAAGCATGTCAATCGGCTCTTATGCAATGCCATTCACACATGGCAGATGATTGCTTTTATGGGGACAAGCGATTAATATGATGGTTCATCCCCAAACAGTAGTCATTGGTAGGCTTTTTACATAGGGAGATATATAGCCAATCAGCCAACAAACAAACGTTTGCTCACGCAGGTTGATTATTGGGCAATCGAATGTTCAGGCAAATATTGATGTCCAAGGATTGGCCAGTGGAAAAGGCCCTTTAGTTGGTGTTAGAGAGGCAACAAGCCAAATCTTTGCCCTTGATGAAAAAAACCTAGTTTTGTATTTGCCTTATGCCACTAAAATATTTCAAAAATCATTATGTTGACCAAGACATCACTTATATTGGACAACCAAGAGGGCACCAGAAAAAAACGGGTCCTGCCTTTGACCTTTGGGGTATAATCTAAAGAGAACTTGATGCCATTATAATGCGAAAGAGGCAAAATTGTGCCAATCTCCAATAGAACCCACAAAGGTTGTGGAAATTCACCTAGCCGACTGATGAACAAACCCCATGATAAAGAAAATTCCCTAAATTCATCCTTCCCTATTTATTTCCATCAGTTCTATATCAATCAATGAGTTGTTGTTGTTTTTTTTTTTTTACCGGAAACTGCATTAATGTGGAATACAATTCTCAGGACACGTAACCATATCTTAAATAGTACTCTTTCCTTTTTGGAAAGACGCAAAAGATTGAGGTGAGAGCCTCTTGCTGATGGGACTGACGTCAGCTACATCTGTACCTGAAACCCTACACTACCTGCCAAGTTGTTCCCTGCTTATGAATCTGTATCGGGGCCGGCTGCAGGGACAGGATTTGCGCACATGTCCAATGATGTAACAGTTTCCTATTCATACCATCCCCAGTGCGTGCGGTGAGGACCAAACACGAGACATTTCCTATATCATCAATGTAGAGCGCAGCTTTAACCCCTTAAGTGGCGGGTTTCTTACCACCCCGTCGTGCCCACCAGGGCAGGTTTTTTAAATGGGCCAAATATTTAATTTCAACTAATTTTCAAGTCGCATTCCAAGAGCCAGAACTTTTTCATTTTTCCATTGACACGGCCATGTGAGGGCTTTTTTTTGCGGGACAAGTTGTACTTTTTAATGTCATCATTTTTGGGTATATATAATGTATTGCATCATTTTTGTAAAAAATTTTTTAGGGAGATTAGGGGAAAAAAAGAAATTCTGCCATTAATAACCTTATTCTTTGAGTCAACACGATTCCGGCGATACCAAGTTTATACAGTTTTTTATGTTTAGCTATTTTTGGACATTTAAAACATTTTTTTTAATTAAAAGGGTTGTCTCACGAAAGCAAGTGGGGGTATACACTTCTGTATGGCCATATTAATGCACTTTGTAATATACATCGTGCATTAAATATGAGCCATACAGAAGTTATTCACTTACCCACTCCGTTGCTGGCGTCCTCGTCTCCATGGCTCCATCTAATTTCAGCGTCTAATCGCCCGATTAGACGCGCTTGTGAAGAAGGGTCTTCTCCCTTCTGGACGGTCCGGGCACGAACGGCGTTCTGGCTCCGCCCCCTTCTACGTGTCATCACGTAGCTCCGCCCCATCACGTGTGCCGATTCCAGCCAATCAGGAGGCTGGAATCGGCAATGGAACGCACAGAGCCCATGGTGCACCATGGGAGAAGACCCGCGGTGCACCATGGGAGAAAACCGCAGTGCATCCCTGGGAAAGGACCGGCGGCCATCTTGGGAGAAGAATTTTATAAGTTCATCTTTCATCACATCGGTGAGTAGCAAGCGGTTTAAAAACCGCTTTAAAATGCTATTTTATGCCGGGGGGGTGACAGGGGGAATGGGCTAATTTAAAATTTTGATGTTTTGCCTCGGGACAACCCCTTTAAGGTTTGCTTTTGTGTCTCCACATTCCAAGAGCCATATAAATTTTTTTTCCATTGCCAGAGCTCTAGTGGCATGATTAATAAAATCTGTAATTCTGGCATGTTTTTTATTTTTATTTTTCACTGCATTCTCTGAGCAGTATAAATAATATATTAAAGTAATTCTACAGGCCAGTCCGATTATGCCAATATCAAATTGTAATAGTTTTTTTTCTCTTTCGCGACTTTTTTACAGTTTAAAAAAAAAAATAATAGAAGTTTAAATCGCCCTCCTTTTGCCATATCTATAATAAAAAAATCTAAATCATAAAAGAAAAACACATATTTGGTATCGCCGTGTCCGTAAATGGCCGATCTATCAAAGTAGTACATTATTTACACCACACGGTGAACGTAGTCCGAAAAAAAAAATAAAGAACTGCAGAAATGCACTTTTTCAGTCACCCTGTCTCCCAGAAAAAATGCAATAAAAAGCGATCAAAAAGATGTATGTATTCCAAATTAGCACTAACGTAAACTACAGGTCATCCCGAAAAAAGTTATTGCACGCAGAAGATGCAGCAGAAAATAATTTTTTAAAAATTAAATGCCTTTGAAAAAAAAAATAAGTACTACAGCAAAAAAAAAAACTGTACAAGTTTGGTATCGTAGTAATCGTACTGACCCATAGAATAAAGTTATCATGTCGTTTTTGTTGCTGTTTGTGCGCCGTAGAAACAAAATGCACTGAAAAATGGCGGAATGTCATCTTGTTTCTATTTTACTCCACTTAGAATTTTGTAAAAGTTTTTCAGTACATTATATGGTACTTTAAATAGCACCACTGAAAACTACAACTAGTTCTACAAAAAACAAGCCCTCATACAGCGACGTCGATGAATAAATAAAGGAGTTATGATTTTTTAAACGGGGAGGAAAAAAAGAAAACGGGGAAAAAAAGGGGCCGTGTCATTAAGGGGTTAAATAATGTACTAACTTCCTTCTTTGGGTCATTACGATGCAGGAATACCACATGTGTAATTTTGTTTTTAATTTTTTACGTAAAGGCAGAAAAGTGTTTTTATTTCTAGCTTTTTAAACATTTTGTCCCTTTAAGGGACTTCATCAGAGACCCATCAGGGTCCCCTGATCACATTCCGGGGGTGCGATGGTGACAGCCCTTTACATGCTGCAGTTGCATGGACCGCGGCATGTAAAGGGTTAACACAGTAGAGATCAAAGGTTTTATCCATTCTCTGCTGTGTAAGAGCTGGTGCCTGGCTATCCTCTGACAGAGGGAGCTCCCTCCCTCTGTAAGCCCTTTACATGCTGTGGTCGCATAGATGGCATGTAAAGGGTTAACACAGCAGCTATCAGAGGTTTTCTCCATTCTCTTCTGTGTAAGAGCTGGTGCCCTGCTATCCTCTGACAGCCAAGCACCAGCTCTCCCTGCCATAGAGACCATCGGCTGGCTTCTGACAAGCAGATGGTCTCCATGGCAACCTGTAAACAAAGCAGTGCAGGAGTTTGAAAATAGAAGCAGGAGATTGCCGCAGATGATCAGTAATATCTCGCTGCTTCTTTTTTCAAAGTCCTGAACTGTTCTATGAGGGACTGTGCAGGCAGAGCATAATGCCACAACTTATAGCATTGTACTCTGCAGGTCCCATAGTGAAACATAGCCTGGAAATCTTCCCGGCTATATTGCTATGGGCAGTGGAACTCGTCCTGGAAAATGTCCGGGCGTGCCACTCAAGGGGTTAAAGGAGTTGTTTGGTTGACAAAACGCATTTTCAAAAACCCCAAAAACCCTGATCTATAAAGCTGTATTCAGATGGCCGTATGCAATTTGCGCCTAAGAAACTCAGCTGCAAATTGGAAATAAGACATATAGCGATAATCTGTATAAAAGAACGTTCTTGTGAATAGCCCAATAGGTTATCATGGAGCTGTGTGCTCTCTGTGGAATATGTGGATAGCACACAGATTGAGTATATGCCTGTCTGAATGGGCCCTTGTTCAGACTAGAGAGAGCGGCTACAAAAAGTGTCTCTCACTCTGGGCGTATGGAGGCGGGCGAGGTTCATGCAACTGCAATATTGGTTTGAGAAACTCAGACCGATATCACACTTGCAAAGATGCAATCTTTATGCGAGTGCGATGCAATATGCAAGAAAAACGCATTGAACTCGTATCACAGCACATGCAATTTTCTTGCATGTGAAAATTGCCTCTTATTCCCTATGTGACCCAAAAAAAAATCCACGCGCATGAAATTTGCATGTACATGAGAGTGCAGTGCAATTTTTTTTTATAACTTACATACGAAAGAATGGGCAATATTGCCCAAAAGTAGGATATGTTGCAATTTGTCTCTCGCATCACTTTTTCTCGCAGCACTGGGAGGAAAAATTCTTACTTGTAAGCAGCCCCATTAAAAACAATGGCTTCATTTCTCATGCAATTTCCGTACATCTTGCAATGCACAGAAATCACCTGTGTACACGCACCCTCAGGAGGACTCGATGCATCCGTAGATTACATACTGAGTCTTTTATTTTCAACCAAAAAGGTGCAGTACAACATGTGGTGGTACTGCAGGGACATTGAACAGGTTGTCCAACAAACTGATCGACTGGAGACTCTTCTAACAAATCGATATTGTCCAAAGTGGACATCCCCTTTAACAACTGGTATAGAACTTCTCAAGACACCATACAGTTGATGGACCTGATATGTACAGCAATCCTCTGGGTAGAAATAAGCAACAAAGCCTTAATATGACGTGACCCGTCATGACTGTCACTAGTGGGTTGTTGTGTCATACTGTAGACTTGGGGGTAGCTCACTTTACAGACCCATTTATTTAATGTAGTGACCCATGGACGACATCATCTTTTTGACATCTCCCCCAAGACATCTTGTGATGGTCTAAATACGTCTTTACTTTTTAAAAAATGTTCTTCACTCTTCATATTTACGCCTGAAACCACAAGGTTTTCCTCATAAAGAACACTCTTGTAAAAATAACTATAACTGTGATGATAAAGTCAACAAAAAGTAGGAGCAGTGACCTACTTATAGAGCAAGCAGCCTCCAGAGCAAGCGGCAGAATACAAATAAACCGCATCAATTCACGTGAATGGACATTTGGCATGTTGACTTCCTTTTTGCTACACCCATAACTTCCATCTCATATCAGCCGGCTGTCAGCCTAGTTGTCATTGCTGAAACCTATCTCCTAAGAAGGTCACTGTAGTAAATAAAGTCGTAAAAGTCTTTTCTTCAGCCGTTTCCAAGTTCCCCTATAGGAGGTATATGCTGGGTGACCACCACTAATATCTGCCATTACATGGATCACCTTCATAAATCATAATTTCACTAAAATCATTTTTTTACAATTACACAGATGTTAATTTCTGCCTGATCCCATACATTTCCATCTGGGATAGGGCTAGATGGAGTTCCCATTGCAGACAGAATAGTGGTGGAGGGCTCCTGCTGCAGCCAAAAACAGGTACGGGATTTCTGATAAGTAGAACATACACTGAATTTCCCCTATTATTACAGACCATGGCCCCCTCACGATTGGAGGTCTCCTATATGGAAATTATCCCTGGGACCCCGGAGAGCAGCATAAAATCAGGTGACAAGTTTTCCGTCGATCAGTTTCAGTGTGAATCTACATTAGATGGGAAAATCCAGCGATCTGAGTGACTTCCAACAAGTCCTGGTCATCAGTGCTGGACTAGCCGGGGTTGGGATTTCACTGCCAACCTTGTGGGGTTTTATTTGTGTAATGGCATGATCGAGGAAAGACATCTAGTGAAAGGAGATCAAGCAAATTGTAGCCAGATACAATGATAGTGCTCCAACTAACTAAACATACAACTTGCTAGTCCTTAGCACAGATGGGCTATGACAACAGCAGACGACTAGTTGCATCGCCATTGTGTCAAAGGTCTCATGAAGAACCGTTTTACCATTGCATGCTATGAAGGGTTACTGCTGCGGAATCCGAAGGGGAGCGCCCGCTCTGGATTCCGCAGCAAAAATCCGCCTGTGTGCATGAGGCCTAAGAGAAAAAGAAAGGTGATACTCCAGTAGGCAAAAGAGCGCAAAACTTGTATCACTGAGTAGTGGAAAAACATCACCTGGTCAGATGAATCCAGGTTTCTGTTGCACCGTGCCGATGGGAGGTCAGAATTTGGTACAAGCAGCATGAATCGATGATCTCTTCCTGTCAGCTGGTCGGAACATGTCAGGACCTCCATCTAATCTAAAACTAAAAGAGGTTTCTTGTCCGCAGGGGCCGATATTCCTGTAGAACCATTTCAATACCCAGTGGAATCTACAGCACGACAAATTGCTCTGGTTCCGAAGGTCATAGGAAGTCCAACGCTCTACTAGATGGGGGTTTCTAAATACAGTGGGCATTTAGTACATCTTTAATACAAGCTTTAATGTTTTATGGGCTTTTCAGCTGATGGCCTATCCTAAGCATACATGGTCAACGTAATCAATGAGTGTTTAATAAGGATGAGCGAGTATACTCGCTAAGGCACTACTCGCTCGAGTAATGTGCCTTAGACGAGTATCTCCCTGCTTGTCCTTAAAGATTCGGGGGCCGCCGCGGAGCGGGGAGCTGCGGGGAGGAACGGAGGGGAGATCTCTCTCTCCCTCTCTCCCGCCCGCTCTCCCCTGCTCCCCGCCGCAACTCACCTGTCAGCCGCAGCGGTCCCCGAATCTTTATGGACGAGCAGGGAGATACTCGTCTAAGGCACATTACTCAGACGAGTAGTGCCTTAGCGAGTATACTCGCTCATCCTTAGTGTTTAACTTCTGCAACACTCACTGATCAGCAAAACGAAGAAGCCCTTTCACTGTTTATCCAAACATAAGAAAATCCATATGTACGTGGCTGTGTCTGGTTCTGTCCCCAGCATGGCCAGTGGGGATCCCATTTGTGCAACTCTTAATAGTCTAGCATTTTCTATAGTTCAGCACTTTGGGGATTTCAAATAGCTGTAGAGCTTCTGAGCTGAACCGTACCACTGAGAACAGGTTCTGCCCATATTTGCACAGCTTGACAAAGACCTGCTATGTAAAGGTCGAAACGTCGCTTTCTTTTGTGATGATGTGATACTCCTATGGAAGCATAAAACTTCTTTCTTTTTGCACCAGAAAAACTTGGAATCTGCTGCCTGTTCTTTCTATATTGGACTTGACTTTTTGGGATTTGGATTCAGTCCCAGCCCAGGCGTGCAGCCTTTTCCAGTGAGAAGACCCCCCCCCCTTATGGGTTGGTGAGTGCTGCTGAGGATTCGATTTCTTTCTACATATTTGCACTGGAGGCGCCATTCAGAGCACATCTGTCCCAAAATCCCGAATGATATGACGGAAGCTGGAGAACCCCATCATAGTCAATGGAGTCCATCCAGTGCCCTTCGGTTTTATCACAGGACGGATTGCCAGCAACCAATCCAACACAGGGAAATGGAATCCATGAATTCAGATGTGAAGAAAGCCTAATAAGGTACATTTCAGGCCCTTAGGGCCACATTAAAAGCAATCATTTACGGGACTGAACGTCAGATTCCAGGCAACATTAAGCTACAGCTAATGTTTCATAGAATGAGATGGTTGACTCTCATCAGTTCCCAGATAGAAGATTCTAGCTTTCTCCCAGTCACCAGGAAATGATGTACTAAGTTTACAGACATTAGCGTACAATTGGGGTGGGATGGAGTCTTTTGAGGGCACAGCGAGACCTCGCCGTCCTACAGAACCCTGATGTTTGTGCAGTCATATAAAAGGTGGAACAGCTTCTGAGGTGGGAGATAAGACCGAGCTTACGGGAAAGGTGAGTGCCGAGCAATCCTATTTATAGGCAATTGAGTATTCATAGCTATAACACGAAATCATCTCTATTCATTGAGAGATTTCTCGGCAACACTGAGCTTTCAGCACAAACGGAGTAATGGCAGATCAGATAAAACGGCAGGACTAAGCAGACAGCTTAGCATAAGTGCTGGGACAGGTGACATGGAAAGAGCTTCTAAGGTTGAGCAGAAACCAACAACTTTTATGGCCGTGTGCAAGGATTAATTGAAAATTACGCCATGCATGGAGGTGGTGTACTGTTTATGATGTACCGTTTTGTGTATACAGCTTCTTTGCAGACCCATGCATTTCTAAGTCTGATCCTGCAGTCATAGACTATCCTACCAAAAGTATTTGGACACCCCTATCAGTAGAATGGAGCATGACTTATTAGCGTGTCACATGTCCTAAACCATGCTACATAAAATGCAGACCCTTGGGAGTGATGGGAATAGCACATTATTATATATGTGGGTTATGCCCACACAAGCTGTCCGTCACGAAGTGCAATGCATCATTCCATCTATAATGATACAAGCAGCATCAGCATTGGGTAGTTGAGCAATGGAAGAACGTTCTATGGAGTGACAGATCACACTACTTCATCTTCACATCAGATGGAGGTACCGGGGTGTGGAGGATGATGGGGAACGGCTTCTACCTGAGTGTGTTGTGCCAACAGTTCAGGACAGCGGAGGTTCTGTTATGGTCTGGGGATGTAGGGACAAGAAACATGAACATTGTAGACAATAATGTGCTGCTGACAATGTGGTAATATTCTGGGAATGGTCAGCCATACTTCCAACAAGACAACGCAACTTGTTACTGATACATTGGTTTGAGGACATGGATGTTCCATGATTGGACTGGCTGCACAGAATACCAACCTGAAACCTACTGAATATCTTCGGGATGAACTGGAACGTCAGGTCAGGAAGTAAGAACAGCGTCCATCCTCTTTGAGGGAACGCGCTAAACATTTGCAGGATGAATGGAGGGAAATACCATTTGAAGGGTATCAGAAGTTAATACAAAGTATACCACAGAGAGTATCCGATGTCATTAGGGCCAAAGGATCCACACTAAGTAGTAACATCTGAAAATAAATACTATTTTTGATTCTTGCTCAGGTGTCCAATTACCTTTGGTAAGATAGTGTATGTTACTGCCATCAATCTACCCCTTTTTGTACTATCTCTTGGTCAGTAAGAAGAGAGAGTCATGTGCTAAGGCATAACAGAAAATGAGAAGACAATTCTAACCCCATGATGACATGACTGCCCTAACATTGTCTGTAACCAGGAAAATGTCTCGACATCACTAACTTGCTTTCTTGTAACTTTCTTTTTCCTCAGAAAGTATTAATCATTAAGAAATTGCCTTCATTTCCTTATTAATGGAAAATCAGTATAGCACTTAGATGTATTGGGTCCTCCAGACAAGAGACACTCTGTGGCCCACAGAAGAGGCTCCTGACCAAGGACCCCCTCTATTGACTAATAGCTTGTATGAAAACAAGTTTTTCTAAACTTTTAAGCCTTAATACTAAACCCTGAGTCCTACCTTGTTTGACAAGCAATACAATTTTTGCTAATCCCAGAACAATGCACCATATCAATATACTGTTCTTAGCGCAAATCTAGCCAAACCGGCTATAAATCCTTGTCCAATAAAGATAAAAACAACTCTGCACATTCCTTAGCCGATGGCAGGTGCTCGAAAGTCTCAGATCAGTAGTCTCCAATCTGCATCCTTCCTGATCTGGTGAACCCCACAACTCCCACCATGCCCTGTCAGCCTGCAGCATTGTGGGGTCACAGCTATGGAGACCGCAATACACTTTTTACTGACCTCACTAATAGGCTTTAAACCTGCACATACAGCTTTTTAAGGTGGTTGCTTTATTGATGACTGACAGCCAGGTTCCTGCTCTAACTACCAGGAACAGATCCTGGCATTTTAACCCCTTACATGCAACAATCAATAGCAACTGCAGCAGGTAAGCAGATGACAGGGTAAAGGGACTCTTTCTGTCTCCTATTGGCAACCCGTAATTTGATCACAAAGTACCAATGGGTTCCTATGACAGCCGAAAACCTGACAAAGGCCTTGATGTCTGCCATATAAATCAGCCAGTGGTGTCTAATAGGCTGGTGTCATAGCCTTAGTAGAATGCATTCCATAAGTAATGCAGTGTACTATTCTAGCGATCGAACACTCGCATCTTCAAGTACCCTTCAGGGACTAAAAAATAGTGTAAAAAAATTAAAGTTTAATTTAAAGAAAAAAACAATACAGTCTAAAAAAATATGCATTTTTTCCCCACAAAAAAATGTTTTAAATGGATAAAATATCAAAAATATTTTTAAAAAGCAGCACATAATAGGTAACGACACAGACAATGAAAATATTTTATTTATCTTGCATAGTAAGCGTTGTACAAATAGCTTAAAAAAGTAATACCGGAATTGTTATTTTTTTCATCTCCAGCCCCCCCTCCAAAAAATGTAGTAAAGGTTATACAACACACTATATGTACACCAGAGTGGTGCCATTAAAAAAATACAACGCGGCCCATTAAAACTAAGCCCTCATATGACTATGTTAACGAGTTGTCACTTACAATGAGATGATAAAAAACACTTGGCCCTTAAGACACAAAATAAGCTGGTCTCTAATGGGTTAAGAAAAATGTATTAAAGCAGTGATCTCCAATCTGTGGTTCTCCGGCTCTATGCGGAATTGTAGGTTCTCTGCAGCTGGAGAGACACAAGTTGAAGACCAAAAACTCTGAACGGAGGAGAAAATGCCTTCTGCCAAGTACCACTTCAAAGCCACTCTCAATACACAGCTCCTGTGTTGGTACTGGAGGTTAGCTACCCCTTTTACACAGGAACCATCATTGCCAGTGAATGGAGGTGGAGCGGACCGCTGATTGTTCCGGGCCGCCTGCTTCCATTTACGGTAAACAGGTGCAGCAGGCCATCCTTGGGAGGGATTATAAAGTGGTCGCTGCAACTTCTGCAACACCCATGAGTGGGATACTGCAGGGAATGACTCTCTACTAGAGATGAGCGAGCACCAAAATGCTCGGGTGCTCGTTATTTGAGCCAAGCTTTTTGTAATATTCGAGAGTAACGAACCCCATTGAAGTCAATGGGAGACTCGAGCATTTTTGCAATGGACCCCCCTGGTGCCAAGTGTTTTTTTTCTTTTCTCTCTCATCTCTCGGACACTGCTGTAGATGTGTGCACGCTAGCACGTCACAGCGGGAAGTGTTAAAGCAGGGAGGGTGTCAAAACATTTTCTCGAACACGGCGTTGTACTTGCTCAAGTAACAAGCACCATCGAGTATGCTACTACTCGAACGAGCATCAAGCTGGGACAAGCATGCTTGCTCATCTCTACCCTAGCATACGGCTGGAGTTGGGAGAGTGTATGCGTGGACCCGTCACGGTGACACTCACCAACTCCTGGTCACAAAGGGAGTTACCGCAGCAGAGGATAGGGTTGGTAGTCCTCAGGATGAGGGGGTTGTTTTAGAAATCACGTTGTGACCCCACTGTTCCCACAGTGTTAATCTATGTGGTGGAGTAATTAAACACGGAGACTTGTGTATCGTACCTCAGGTCCTTAGGAAAGGTTAATGCCCAGTGAAACTATACTTTTAACAGGTAGTTACAGGTATCATTCACTTGCTGAAAATACAGGCAGAAGCTATGGGATTGGGAGGAAAACACAGGAACAATATCGCCCTATAGTTCACATTATCTATATGTCACCGGTCCTGGAAATTGGGTATACTCCGGAGGAGGTAAAAGTTAGGGGTCTATCCAAATACATTCTGGGAGACAGAAATTACTCAGACATACAGCTTAGCCTAGATGCACCCCACACAACATCCGCGTGGGTGGCACAATTACGTACCTCTGTGCGGTGATCCTTACAACGGATGTCCATACAGGAAAAATGCCTGTAGTGTGAATAGGTACCGCGTATGGTGGTGCGCTTCATACTGAATTATTTGGGGATTGCTCTCACTCTGGGGAATTTAGTAACTCACTCGTTCTCCCATGCATTTCACATGCGGTAGGGTTGTCTCTCCTCCTGCATATTAGACAAAGGAAACCAGAGATGTCTCTCTGTGCCCCTGCGGTTTCTCCAATGGATTGGGGAAGAGGGATGATCCTCAGCTCCTCCATGGGGAGCCTCTCCTTCTACTCCATTTTCAATACAGGAAAGCTAAAGGTGCTTCCCTGCATCACTGTGGGGCCTCGAACAGCATGGTGAGATGGATGATCATCAACAACCTTTCCTGCTCTCTGACACTCACATTTATCACAGTAGGAAAGATACATTCAGCATGCAGCAGAGTTGACAGGCAATGATTTTAATGGGAGTTAACCCTTCAGACGCTGCAGCTATGCGACACACATACAGAAAATGGACATGACAGATTTGCACAGTGCATCCGCATAAGACACTACATGTATGACAAATATGTAGGGGACCAGGATGACGTTCTGGGACACGACCCAGGCATTTTGACCTGAATAAAACCTTACTTGATGTTAACCATTTTGTCAGGACTCTTATAGTCAAGAACCATTTCTTTAATACGGATGTACGGTAGATTCCTTCAGATGACACTAGTGTTCTGGGGGTGGCTGCCACGCCAGGCGTGTTCTCTATTCAGGATATCTCTGTATTGTCAGATCTCCAATACTTGTCCAGCTTAGCTTCCAAATCCCCAAAATTTTGTGTTCCCAATAGCACTTTTTATCCCATCGAATAAGATTCTGCTCCTCTTGATCAACTTCAGGATTTCGTAGAACGTGATTTGAATGATCTCCATTCTGGAATGTTATCCAGGCATTCGGACAATAATTTGACCGAAAAGGAATTTATGGCTATAAACAGTTAAAAGCTCTCCCTGATATTGTGATATGTAGGGCTGACAAAGGAGGTTCTGTCATTATTCTGGATTTTACAAACAGCAAAAAAAGCATAGCTCCTTCTGCAAAAACTCTATGCTTATGCACACACAAATGCTTGCTGAAGGAGGGCAAAACTACAACATTCTATCATGCCAATTTTCCATTCACTACCTAAAATCCACAAACTGGTTTTCTTGCAACCTCTTGTCCCGAATATTCCTGGTCATAGTCAAGATTCTAAAGAGCTTTTCAGACAATTTTGAGTGTTTTTCCAGGCAGCCCAGTTGTATGTGGACAACGGCTGATGTGAACTCTCTGTACATGTTCATTCCTCATTATTTGGCCACTACTGGCATTGTAGTGGTTTTTGGAGGTATATAGCAACTATACTGTGATTTGACATTATTTCATATAATATCAGTTTGCCATCTACTCTTCCACTGGGGTCAGTATGGGAGCAAAATTCTCCCCATCCATTTCTATCATTTTTATGGTTTGGTGGGAACGACGCTACCTTTTTTGCAATGACAACCCCTTTAATGTCATTCTCGCCTGGTACGGCCACTACATAGATGATGTGTTAGTAATTTGGTCTGGGAAGGAGGCGGCCATATCACAGCTAGAATTGTATCTCAATAATAACCCCCTTTGGGTTAAAATTTTCCTTTTCCTTCCATGCATTCTGTATCTCTTTTCTAGATTTACAGTTGAACGTTGTTCGTCAACCGGAAAATATGCTGACATACCGAAAAAAAAGCTGCTGGTAACATGGTGTTGTAGGCTTCACCGCGTCACCCCACTCAAGAGAGTTCCAGTGGGGAAGTTGCTTCGTGTAAAACAATCAATTGATTAGTGAGATTGATAAAGCTATTCATAGCTTAAAAGAACACAAGTATCCATCATGGATGTTAAACAGAGCCAAATCCATTGTAAACAATAGGGATCAATCTGATCTCTTAGATACGCTTCCATCTCTAAAAATATTCAGCCATCCTGCGGTAATGTTCTTCACTGTATTTAGTTGTGAATTTCAGGAAATATGCAGATAGTTAAAGGGGTGGTCTCGCGAAACCAAGTGGGGTTATACACTTCCGTATGGCCATATTAATGCACTTTGTAATGTACATTGTGCATTAAATATGAGCCATACAGAAGTTATTCCACTTACCTGCTCCGTTGCTAGCGTCCTCGTCTCCATGGTTCCGTCTAAATTCGCTGGCAGCTTGCTTTTTTAGACGCGCTTGCGCAGTCCGGTCTTCTCTATTCAGCACGAGCCGCTTCAGTGTGCTCCCCGCTACAGCTCTTCTGCGCATGCGCAGACGAGCTGTCACTGCTCGGGAGCGCGCTGCAGCGGCCATTCTGCACCTTCCTCTGTTAGAGGAAGGTGCAGAAACTGGAGCTGCCCAGCGGAGAAGCCCAGCCCAGCCCAGCAGCCCCGAGAAGCGTCCCAGGTAAGTGATGGGTCGGGGGGGAACTAGCGCTGCGCCGGGGGAACTAGCGCTGCGCCGGGGGGGCTGTCGCTGCGCCGGGGGGGCTGCCGCTGTGATGGGGGAACTAGCGCTAGGCCGGGGGGGCTGTCGCTAGGCCGGGGGGGGGCTGTCGCTAGGCCGGGGGGGGCTGTCGCTGCGATGGGGGGGCTGTCGCTAGGCCGGGGGGGGCTGTCGCTAGGCCGGGGGAACTAGCGCTGGGCTCCGGAACCTAGCGCTGGGCTCCGGGGCCTTCACCTGGGCTGAGGGTCTAGCGCTGGGGAGCCGGGGGCTAGCGCCGGTTACCTGCTGCCTGGCGGTGGGCGTCTGGTCGGCGGCTGCGGGGCGTCTGGTCGGCGGCTGCGATGCGTCCGGTTGCCATGGAGACACAGCTGGCGGCGTCTCGGGAGCGCGCACGTCGGGCTGCAGCGAGCGACGGGGAAAGAGCCGGCGGCCATCTTGAGAAAACTTTTATAAGTTGCTGAAACGCTGGAACGGTAAGTACGAACCAGCTAGAAATGTCATTTACAGGGGGGCTTAGTAATGTGTGTTTAATGGGGGGGACTGGGCAAAAAAAAAATTTAACTGCTTCCTCGAGACATCTCCTTTAATAAATACACACCTGTTCTGCATATTGATCCTATTTTCCCATCTATTCTCCATAATGGTCATAGAAATGTAGCAAAGAAAGCCCCAACTTTGGGTCAACTATTATGACCTAGTCCGTTTTCTGACCAGATTGGTCCTTTTGTCACCTGGCTCATGTATCTTGGGTCATTTACATGGGGTGCTATTCGGTTCTGCATATCTCAAAAACATTTATTCCATGTGTCGCTGGCAATTCATATGATATTAAACTATATATTAATTGGAACACTCATGTAGTGGATTTGATGACTTGTGCCTCATGGCAACTCCAGTATGTTGGCTGCATGACTTGCAGCTTAAAAACACGTAGCAGACATCACATCTCTGATATGCCAAACGGGGCATCCGGGAATGTCTTTTTTCGAACATGCATGCTGGCAATTTTTCATCTATGCGTGCCGCATGCATTAAACAGGACAGTCATCAGAAAAGCTGGGCAGCATGAGGTCTAGAAACTAGTAAAACTATAAAAAGAAAAAAAATTTGTATAAAAAAAAAAATATTACAAAAGCTCTAGGTCATTGAATAAAAGAAAAGGACCCAAAAATTATTTTGGTAATGAAAAAAAAAGGTTGTTAAACCACCAGGTGCGCCAAATCACAAAAAAACTGTTTAGTCATTTTGGACTAAAACCCTCAGGCTGTTAAGGGGTTAATAATATGAATGTATATTCTATCAAGCCCTATGTGGTGCAGAATGCTAAGGCAGCAGAAAGGCAGTCCTAAGCTCTCACTCACGACCTGAAGGTTGCAAGTTCAATCACCATATGGTTCAGGTAGAGCCGGCTCAAGATTGACTTAGCCTTCCGAGGTCGGTAAACTGAGTTCCCAGCTTGGTGGGGGGTATTAAATAAGTTACCTGAAAGTGCTGCGGAATAAGTTGGCGCTATACAAATAACAAGATTTATTTATTTTTTATTTCAGTAACTCTAAAATGAGCAATTTCCCCAATTAACATATCAGCTCCTTAAAGGTGATAACTTGCAGATGGGTGGGTGTCCAACCGCTGAGCCTTCCGTAGAGCCAGTGAGTCCAGATATAAAAGGAACAGTGGTCGCTAGAGATGAGCAAGCACCCAAATGCTCAGGTCCGCGTTATTCAAGTCGAGCTTTTCGTAAAATTCGAGAGCTCTACTCGAGTAACGAAGCCCATTGACTACAATGTGAGACCCGAGCATTTTTGTATGTGGCACACCGGGTGCCGTTTTTTGTTTTTTCCTTGATTCGTGTTCGTCTCTCTTGCTCTCTCTCCCTGCCTGCCAGACAAAAAAATTTGCCATTGACGCGCACGCTGCGTCAGGGCGGGGCCAAAACAGGCACGTCACAGCAGGGAGGAGCCAAAAACTGGGGCCGGGGTCGAAAACGGCTCGATGCTCGTTCAAGTAACGAGCACTATCGAGTACGCTAATACTCAAACGAGCATCAAGCTCGGCAGAGTACGTTCGCTCAACTCTAGTGGTCACACATGCTCTTCTGCTCCAATCACTTTAATGAGACCACAGGAGATAACGGACTTCAAGAGCTTGGCAATCTGCGATGCTTCCACTGAAATGAATGTAGCGGCAGAACACACGTGCAACTGTTGTTCCTACTACATACCATTATTTGGAAGGGAAAGAAAACCACTGGTGTCTGCAGTGCTTCCCACTGTGAACATAAACCATCGTACGGTGCGGGAACCAGACCATGCAATCTATATCTCAGCTTCCAGGACCAGTGCATGTGTGCCACAACAAGAAAGACAGGAGTCATACCGGAAGCTTTCAACTTGCCATTTTTGCCTATCCAGCATGGTGAAAAACCCTGAATTGTGGATAGGAAAATCTAAGCATATCCTTATCTCTTTGCCTTTTTCGGCCTTGTCTACACATCACGTGTGGTTCCAGGTCTGCAGAGAATAATAGTTGTATAATACAGTCTGAATCATTTCCATGTCCGGAAAAGTATAACATAAGCTGACATTTACAAAGTATAGAAAGGACATTGTGTCACCGAGTCAAAATACACCCACACAGGGAAGTCATTACTGGAAGCCATAAATTATCGCTTGCCACTAATCGCTGTTATTTGTATGCTACGAATGCTGAGCCAGGCAGCTGGACATACGGAGGCTATGAGGAGTGTTACCACGTTTCTATGAATGGCCTGACTACTATCATCCCAGCAACAAGCATTATGTAAGGCAAGGCCTGCCATGTCATGCTTATAGCTACACAGAATTATGTAAGATTACTTGCGCCAGAGGTGTTAGGTAAGTGATCATCTACCCGCGTTAATGAGCGCACGTAGAGAAGTTCAACATGTAACCAATGGGCAACTCTGACCGCAGAGTACTCCAGCAATATCTGCTGTTTGCAGGGGGTATTGGGAGCCTGATCCACGGTGGTCTGTGCTGAGAGAATCCCCTCCGGCTAGGTTCACACTATCGATTGGTTTCCATTCCATTATGGGAGCAGGGAAATTAAATCGCTGCTCAAAGAGATCTGCCCTATCACCTCCTGAATATAATGGGGTCCGTCCGGCTTGCGCTATTTCTTTCAGGATTTTTAGATGGATCTGCGGCAAAGTCTTCGTACGGAATGCATTCCCCGACTGAATGACGAACGAGAATTAGTTCGCTTCTTATTTGTCATTCAGTTTCTGCATGCAGAAAACTGAATGATGGATAGGCCCAGGTAAACAGGCAGTGGTTCACTTATAAACGATTGCCTGTTTAATATGCCTCCGCCTCCATTCACTGGGCGATTCTCGTTCCTATGTAAAAGCACTGGAAGGATTATTGCTGGGACGACCTGTCAGGCATCTGTGCCTGACAGGTCGTCCCATGTAAAATAGCCATAACTCTCCTTCTGGTGCTGAGAGTTCACTGCTGGAGTGCAAGAAGATTATAGATAAGAGCTGCCAGGAAAAGTGTCTTTTGTGAACAAATTCTGCTTTGATCGCCATCATTGGACAATCATGGTGATCAGCAACATGTTATCTGCCCAGAAGACAGAAGGGGGAGAGCAGGAGAAGGCTATCACTTATCAGCCATGTCTATATAGGTTATCACAGTTAGGACCTATAGAGTCATATCTCATGAATGGGTATCTAGTACAGATGAGCGAGCATACTCACTAAGGACAATTGCTCGATCGAGCATTGTCCTTAGCGAGTATCTCCCCGCTCGGGAGAAAAGGTTCGGCTGCCGGCCCGGGTGACAGGTGAGTTGCGGCCATGAGCATGGGGGAGCGGGGAGGAGAGAGGGAGAGCGAGATCTCCTATCCATTCCTCCCCGCTCTCCCCCGCCCGCCGAATCTTTGCTCCCAAGCGGGCAGGTACTCGCTAAGGGCAATGCTTGATTGAGCAATTGCCCTTAGCGAGTATGCACGCTCATCTCTAGTATCTAGCCTTTCAAAACTGTTGGCCTTTTCCTTAGGATAGGCCATCAATATTAGATTGGTAAGGGTCCCACGGCGCTCGGGCGAGCACTAAATCCTGTTCAATGTTTCCACCAGTCTGGGACACTGTACTCAGAACACCATACTTTTACTAGCAGCTGTTCTGGGTCTTGCAGAGGTGCCTGGGACAGGTCCTCCAATAATGTAATATTAATGGCCTATGCAAAAGATAGAACAGCCATTGTAAAAGGCTTGATAACCCGTGTAAACCCTTAAGGATGCGGCTCTTTTTGTCCCCCATCTTTGGCTTCTTTTCAACAATTTCAAAAAAATCCTAACTCTCTTTTTGCGTGACGAGTTGTATTTTTCAATGGCACTATTAAAATGTACCATATACTGCAGTGACAAGCTTTTAGAAAATTCTAAGAGGAGTAAAATGGAAAAAAAACAAACCTAATTTTGCCAAGTGGGTCGTCTTTTTACGCTGTACATACTTCGGTAAAAATGACACAATAACTTTATTCTGTGGATCAGTAAGATTACCACGATGGAGTCGTGGTTCTTTTTTGCGAAAGGCCTGCGGTTTTTATTGCAACAGTCTTGGAATGCATACGACTCATTGATTGCTTTTAATTAAATGTTCTGCTGGAGACGGGACGACCGAAGAAAGTACAATGCCGTCATTGTGTTTTGTTTATTTTTTTCTGACGACATTCCCTGTGCAGGATAAATAATGTGTTATTTTGATAGATTGTACCTTTATGGAAGCAGCGATACCAAATATATGCTGTTGTTGTGTTTTGATTTTTTTTTTGCCTTTATTTTTTACAATAATAAACTTATTTCACTTATTTTATCTTTTTTTAGTCCCCATTGACCTTGTGATCATTTAATTGCGTATACCTCAATATTGCAGAGTATGGTATTTCTCCCAACATTCTATTAAGACTTGCCACAGCCTTAATAGACAGAAATGCAAGACCTTCAGTAGCCCCTGGGATGCCATGACACCCAGATGGCACCTTGAGATCTCATTGAGGGGGCTGTTTGGGAGCACCAAATGCTGATTGGGGCATTGTCAGAACTGACACTAGCTTTTAAAGGGCTAAAATCCGCAATCCCCATGAAACCCAATTGTGTCTGTTGCAGATGGGTGTCAGCTGTTATAAGATAGCCGACACAGGCCCTGTATGGAGCGATCTCGGGTGCCAAGCCTGTGCCATATTAGTGCCACACTCCTGCAACGTCCTTGCGCGCTAAGAAGTTAGGACTAAAAAACTTGGGTCGGGCTGGAAAAAAAAAAAGGAAATAATACAGAACAGCAATACAGAAGGCAAATATTTATTTTTCCGACAAGTGCTAACCTCTTGCAATGGAAGGACAGTGAAGTCCTGTCAACCAGGGTTCTAAGCTGTACTTCATCGGAAAGCTAGTGGCAATGCTGGATTTTGTGATTGGAAACCATCATGATCCATGCCAAGCGGGACTGCTGCCATGAAGAGGCTATAGGAGAGACTTCAATAAATACTGAGTGTGAAAGGGGACCTCCTGGCCAGTGGAATGCAGGATGTGTTAATATATACATATACAAAATAAGAAGAATGCGACCAGCTTGCAGGGACAGAAGCTCCTGTCTAAATCTGCGTCAGAGGTAGGAACTTTTGGTAGTAACTCTTGGTGACATCAATCATCAGTTCCTGTGTGCACTCCGGGAGCTCTCCTGAGAACAGTCCTAGAGGGGAGAGAAACGAAAGGAGTAGGAAAGGTTATAGTGCGTAAGACACCGCTAACAAGGGTCCTTCTACATAGAACGATTATCATTTAGATTAAATAACGATCGGCCTGTGTAAACAGGAAGCTGTTCGTCTGCGAATGACAACCTGTTTACTAATGGAGGCGGGCATCCGGAATGATCTCCGGCTGGCTCCACCTCCATTCCCTGAGCGAATTATTGCTCAGTGAATTACACAGAGGTGATTATTGCTGGGACGACTCTCGAACACTTACACCACCGACAATCGTCCTGCTGAAAAGAACCCTGAGGCCAAAGATCAGAGATACAAATGTTCGGACTGCTTACAGCACAGTATTACAGACTTCTTGGTCATCTGCTTCACTGCACTAAAGGTGCCCATACAGGATTCACAGAGGGTAGGCAGTTGAAGTCAGACTAGGTAGATTTAAAGCCCAATTCACAGACGTGACTTATATTAAAACTCAAATTTTTAATAAGATACGATTAAAAAACGAAGAAAGGGCACAACACTGACAAACATACAAAAACAAGGAACCAGGTGAGGTAGACCACGAAACAAATAGTGGTACCCGTAGCGACCTGGATTATGACACTCGATGAGTGTTTACGAACACTCCACTAGGACAGGAATCTAAAAGACCCCAACAGAGCAAGAGTGGAAGTTAAACGGGCTCATTTAATTGTGGTAGTACCAGAGCCCGGATTCATCACTCAGACTCATCAACCTCTTACTTGAAGAGGAAAAAATTACCCTCGTTAAAAATCAGAAACAACTTGAGGATCTGATAGAAAAATCAAAAATCTTTCTGACAGACCCTGAGTATTCTACCCTAGAAAAAACTTTACAAGATAACATCTCAAAGTATACCCAACATATCAAGGATAGAAAGCATTCTTTGTTCATGAGAGATCTGGCAGACTTTAGAGAAAATCGGGCTTATTTTGGTACAAATAAATACTCGGGGACTGAGCCAAGTTCCTCAGAAACGGAACAGTCTGATACTGAGGTTGCTCGATCTCGTACATTAAATTACTCACGTTCCAATCGAGTACGTAACAAAGGTCGAGGCAGGGGACGACCACACCAACAACCACCTCAAGACTTCCCTATCTCACAGTATTTTTTACGGGGGCGCAGAGATCAGCCACCGAGCTACTGACACTATCTGAGGAGCCTGAGATAAATCAGGCAATTTCTAGTAACTCGCCAGCTGACGAAGAAATGAAAATTGTCAATCTATCCTCACACGTATTAACTAGTCAAGAAACTACAGTGCTGAAGAGGGGGCTGTCCTTTGTCCCGACGACCCGTTATCAACCGTTCGTCTGGGCAAAGGACATCTCCCTCTTCGTTAGAAAACTGCGCTGGAGGAAATTTTTCTCCATTCAGGATGAGAAACTAGCCAAGGATCTTGGCATTGACAAATCTGATATTCCAGCAGTCAGAATCCTCCAGAGTCTTGAAGATGAGAGGACTATACCCCTAGCGAGTACCGATTGTAAACTCCGTAATAAAACCAACCCACCAGCCATTAATTGTCCAGAACTGGACTTATTTGAAAAATTGGTGTTAAGAGACCTGAAAAAAATCAGGCCAGAACACAGTAAAGCTCTAAATATGACAAGACTCGAAAAGTCAGCCCTAAGGGATCTTGAAAGTAACGAAAGTTTGGTGATTAAACAATCCGACAAAGGGGGTAATGTAGTCGTATTAGACAGGAGCAAGTATATCCAAATGTGTATGGATCTCCTGAGTGATGGATCTACATATGCCACACTTAAAGAAGATCCAACTAATGCCTTCCAAACAGCCCTTAATAAAATTCTACTTGGGGGTAAAGAATTGAAGTGCATCAGTGATACAGAATTCAAATTTATGACCCCAGTAACTCCGAGAATAGCAGTTTTCTACGCTTTACCTAAAATTCACAAGGGCACTAGCCCATTGAAAGGACGTCCGATCGTATCCGGCATTGACAATATCACCCAGAATTCCAGTGTTTATCTGGACCGTATGCTGAGACCATTTGTCTCAGCACTTCCATCATTCGCACAGAATACGATGGACGTCCTTCGTCAAATTGAAGGAATCACAGTCAGTTCGGATACATGGGTGGCAAGTCTCGATGTCGAGGCACTTTACAGCTCAATCCCCCATCAAGTGGGATTACGAGCTGTTACTCACTTCCTATCTCAGAGAGGGATGATGTATCAGGCTCAAAACGAATTTATTCTACAACTATTAGAATTCGTGTTGACACATAACTATTTCCTGTTTAACAGGAAGTTCTTCCACCAGCTCAGGGGCACCGCGATGGGGACGCCATGTGCCCCCACGTATGCCAACTTGCTCCTGGGCTGGTGGGAGGAGAAATGTGTCTTCTCCACCGAGAACTGTGCCTGGTCCACGTATATCTTGTCTTGGATAAGATATATCGATGACATACTCATCCTTTGGACAGGTTCTGAATCACAGTTTTTTGAGTTCGTGACTTGGCTCAGGAGGGGGCGTGGCAGTCCCAGACCATCAGATTTATGTATGATTTAAGCCAGAAACTAGCATAAATTATACCAGAAATGTACACCAAGTTGGACCTGGCGTAGATTTCTGTATGGGCGCATGGAGGAACTGAGTGCCTCTTCAAGTATTAGGTGCATCATGTAATGGAGGAAATCATATTAATACCGACGTTTAAAATATATTTCATTTAATATCTCCATTAAAAATGTGAGATGTGCTGCTGACAAAAACAATTGTTATGGCTCACATAAAAGATCTGATAAAACGACAAATGAGCGTTTGCTTGTTTGTCGGCTGATCGCTGCCTCGTTTACATGGAGCAATAATTGGGAAAGAACATTCTTATGAACGTTCATTTGGCCAATTACTGAGCCATGTAAAAGAGCCTTCATTCTCATTCTACGTCTCCACCTCTACGAACTTCTCAACCAACTTACCAGGGCAGCCGGCAAACACCGTAAATGGTGGGACCACCGTTTCAGGGGGTAAAACAGTATTGTCCAGTATTTTGCAGCAGTCCTTCAAGACACATCGCCGGCCCTGTGTACACAAGAATCTTATAAAGATTGAGAAACCCCAAACGGAACTTTTTCAGATATCAAACGCAGACGTTAAATGCAGTATTTCCTGTAAAGTTCTGTGGCAGCTTTCCCCAATAGATCCCTATATCTGTGGCTCTTCAGTCGCTGGTTGGGGACCGATGCGCCAGCCATAAAAGTGAGACTGCAATCATGTTACCTACTATAACATCACTGGTCTGCACCAAAAAAAAAAAAGAAAAACGAAAAAATAAAAAAGGTTACGGATCCTGAAATTCAGGGATAAAAAAAATGAAAAATGTCTGGTCTTCAAGGAGTTTTAGTAAACCAGCTTCCATTTGTGATACTTACAATGACGCAGTTCTTCCCTATGTGCACGTAGGAGCCTATCTGTGCCGCATTCACCACGCAGTCCTCTTCTATAAAGACATGGTCTCCGATGTGTAATGGGAAAAATGCCACCCTGTGGGAGCAAAAGACATTGAGTCGCCACCCTGCCATCCTGAACCACATTTCTCATAATGCTCCAAATGGACTATGAACCAAAGTGTCCTCTGTGCCACCACGTGTGCGAAAGTTATGTGTTACCCTTAGCCGAAGCACGTGTATATTTCTGGCCCCTGGTCTAATTATGTGGGAGCTTTTATAACGAAGACCCAATTATCTCCCAATGTGATTGTGATAATTGGAGTTTAGCGAAGTGGCGAGTTCTTTCACTATCAATGAACAGTACAAACTGAAAAGATAAAAGCTGGAGCCGCAATTAGGGACAATTTGAGAACGCTGAGTATAACAGCGTGTAACGGGAATACAGGGATAGTACACTTAATGGGTAGTGGGCAGTAATGGTCTGTTAACTACCAGCAAGTCACGAGATTATACAAACACTTATACAAGTCCAGTCAGACAGCCCATAACTTGTGCCAGTTCATAGGGGACAGTATGGCAGTGAATAGCGCGGGCAGAGTGCAGATACTTAGGGATGCATGATGGGAGTCATATTCAGAATGAAAAAAGTTGCTCCTTAAAAGGGGTCTTCTGAGACCCCCATAAAGTTAGTTAAAGCCAGGGATTGTGTTAGAAAAATAAAACAAGCATAACTCACCTATTCATTCTGAAGTGATGGCATCACCAACTACGCATATGACTACTGAGACCAGCGAATGGCTACAGTTGTGAAGTGGGGTGTCTGGCACGTCATCACTGCAACTAGTTTAATGTACTAGTGATGACATGACTGACTCATATGACCACTGAAGCCAGTGATTGGCTGCAGTGGTCATGTGAGTAGTCGGTGAGGTCACTGCTACAACACCAGAAACAAAGACCAATGGGGTGCAGTAGCACTTGAGCAGTATGAACAGGCATGTTATCCTTATTATTTTAACTCATTCACTGGCTTTAACTAAATTTTGTGGGGTCTTGGAAAACCCCCTTTAACCCTTTCCCGCCCCATGATGTAAGGGTACGTCATGGGAGTGGGGTACTTCCCGCAAAATGACGTACCCTTACGTCATGGGGATAGCGCGAGATTACAGCAGATCTTGCGCTATCCCGCAGCAGGAGCCGGCTGTCACTAGTAGCCGGCCTACCGCTGCGACAGTGGGGGGCATCGGAACCCCCCCCCACCCCCCCGCTGTTAACCCCTTCAGTGCCGCGATCTAAGTAGATCACGGCAGGGAAAGGGTTCACAGAGGGAGTGCGCTCCCTCTGTGACTCCAGCCGGCTGTTGCGATAACATCGTGAGAACCCGGCTGGTTGCTATGGCAACAGGACGCCAGATACCGTCGTCCTGTATTGCCATAGCCTGTGATCCCTACAGTAAGCGATAAGACATGGCACGAGAGAAGTCCTGCCATGCCTTATCGTAGCGATCTTCAGTCCTGCAGTAAAAGTCCCTTAGACGGACACAAATTGTGTAAAAGCAAGAGCAAAATAAAGTACAAAAAATAAAAATGTAAAAAAAAAAAAATGTTAAAAATCCCTTTTTTTATGCTTTTTCTCATATTAGCATAAAAAAATTAAAAATCCCACGTTGTGCTTTGACGTGTCCGTAACGACGCGTACAATACATTGAATACGCTTAAAATTTTTTTTTGCATTTTGCCTCCCAAAAAAAAACGCAATAAAAGTGATTTAAAAAAACGCGTGTACCCAAAATGGTACCAATAAAAACTACAGCTCGGCTCGCAAAAAATAAGCCCTCATAGAGCTCCGTCCATGGAAAAATAAAAAAGTTATAGGACTTTGAATGCAGTGAGTTTAGAAAAAAAAATTATTTCCAAAAAAAGGGTTTTTATTATGGAAAAGTGGAAAAACCTAAAAAAAATATAAGAATGTTGGTATCGTTGTAACCGTACCGACCAAAAGAAAAAAATGTAGTGTGTCATTTATGCTGCATAATTCAGAAACGCTCTTTTCTCCTTAGGGAGCGCTCTTTTCTCTTATGCTGCATAATTAACGCTTTAAAAAAAAAAAAAACCAAAACTCTATGGCAGAATTGATGCGTTTTCTCTCCCTGCGATCATAAAAAAAAAATAATAAAAGTTTTACAATATAGTCTATTTGAATTTCCATTCCTTTGCAAATACTGTGTAGTGACACAGGACCTTAATGACGTGGCAAGTCACATGACCAGGTCTCTTCCCGATCACGTGACTCCAAGATGGCACTGATACCGGCGTCCCTGACAATATAAGTGCACATTTCTTCTATTTATAGAGACAGAAGAAGTTTTATTTTGTGAATTTTATGCTTGAGAAAGGCAGCAGAGACTGCCGAAACGCGTTGCAGATTAAAATATATAATAATTCGGATTCCCGTGGGTTTCTGAGCACAGGGGACATTTTTTCTATCCTGCTACCTTAACATTGGACAATATAGTCTATGTAACCAAAAATGGTACCGATAAAAACTACAGTTCGCCACGCAAAAAACAAGCCCTCATACGGCCGCGTCGACGGAAAAATAAAAAAGTTATGGCTTTTGAAAAATGGAGATGAAAAAAATACCAAAAATCGTTTGGGCCTTAACGCCAAAATAGGCCGTGTCCTTAAGGGGTTAAAGTCATGTTCACACTGCAGTGGATTTGATGCAGAATTTGTGTGGAATCCGAGATGAAGTTCTTGGCCAAAAGTGGCCCATTCATTTAAATGGGAATCTGCACCAATCCTATTGGTTCCTTCGGTGATACGGAATCTGCAGTGCAGTATAGACGACATGGATTTGAAATTAGAGTGTGGAAAAAATGAAGCTTCTTGAAGTGGATTTTTCCCTTTGAACTGAGCTAAAACTGCATGCGTGTCCGTGTCAGAAATACCTGTGTTATAGAATACTAGCAAAGTAGATGAGATTTTAAGAAATACTTTCTGCATGTAAATTGACCTGCGGTATAGATTTCTAGATCAGCAGAATGTCAATTCTTTTCATTGCAGAGTTTACCCTTTGCAATGCTTAGGGTGAAATCTGCAAGACACTGCGGGTGATCTACAGCGAATACCCCCCATGTGCAGGTAGCCTTGTAGTGAATCCTTTGTATTTCATGTATACATTTTATGCCCATACACTGGCAGGCACACAGCATTTACAGATTATTTCCTTTAAAGTGTACCCATTGTATAATGGAAAGTTCCATAGCGGTCTGTGTCATGTGTTAGGACTTTTTCCTCCATAGGAAAGCACCGAGGTCTCCTGACAGGCAATCCTGCCTTGTGGTCTGAGCCTCACGCTACAAGAATGAAGAACTAATTGCCGGACTTCTGAACGTTACGCGGCAGCGGGACATAGGATTTGCATTATATCTGTCTCACCCTTTGCTGAACTTCTTGAACGGTGGTCTGATCACGCTTCGGCTTTTGATGACGCAGTGTCGTCCCACTCGAACATTCGCCAGGTCTCCTCTGATAATACAGTCATTCATCACTATCGTCTGCAGTGGGGAAATAAAGAATAAAAAGTTGGAATAGTTATTCTAGTCTAAACACTGTGATCAGTACTCAAATCCCATCTACTTAAAAGGAGATCAGCCCAGGACCCCAGCCAATCAGCTGTGCGGGCGCATGCTGTCAGCGGCGCAAATACACAGAGGTCGGAGCGGAAGTAGTGGAAGTCTCCGCGCCGAGCTTTGTGTAGTGGCCGGCGCTTGTAACTGCAGGCACAGCTCGAGTTGATTTCAACTACTTCTGCTCCGACCTCTGTGTATTTGCGGTGCTGATAGCATGCGCCCACTCAGCTGATCGGTCAGAGTCCTGAGCGATGGACCCCGGCTGATCAACTATTGATGATCTATCTTAACTTATCGTCCCATGTAAAGGGCCCTTAACAAACAGCCTTATGTGCATGTGATCTGCGAAGAAAAAGGATCCATCCAGCTGGATTATATCTCTTCGCACTTCGGTAGCATGGCTGTGAACACTGATATGGAGGACAGGTTGCACATACCTCCCCGCTGCTCAGCCTGCATCAGGAGCCTTGAAATCCAGTTTTCAAACTTCCACAGGCCATGTGTAAGTAATGGTAGACTGGTGTAATGGGCAGTTCGTTGTTGGAAAGTGGTCTTGGGTTCTCTTCAGTAAGTGCTCATCAACTCCTTCCCTGGATCTTGATTGGTGGATGAAGTATGACACCAGTCAAGAGCTGGGGGGAGAGATTGACGATCACTCGCTGCAGAATGCCCAGCAACACTATCCAGCAATGAACCACCCATTGGAGCAGTCTACCGTAATTTATATATGGCACATGGAAGTTTAAAAGCAGAATTCGAGGCTCCTGAGGCGGGCTGAGCAGTGGGATAGATATGTATGGTCTGTCCAAATGTCAGCGTGGCTGGTATGTTGCTGCAGGGATGCTTGCAGATATACTTTAATGAGGAAGGCATATTCTGCATTATGGTTATTGAAGGGCCTGAGACGGCGACGCATGATGCAACAGATTAAAAAGTATGACCGACTCCTCATACCATGCTCAGCCCCTTAGATGCCCCCAAGCCACATCACTGTTGTTTTGATCCCGAGTTTCAGCCAGAACTGAATGTATAATTCTACTGGTTATCATTGGAAACAGTCAGCAAAAACGGAAATGTGCCATAATCGTTACATCTAAATGCATTGTGCACTATTTGTTTACTTTTTGTTTGTCGCTTATTTTCAACCACCATAAAAATGGGTAAACGCTCCCCGCTCGGTACTTCACATAGAGTGGGAAGTGCTGAGCGAGAAGTCAGAGTTGATCTGCCAGTCTAAACACTCTGCACGAGCGCGAACAACTAGCGGTAACATCACCCGTCCGTGCAGTTGTTTAGAAGACAGTTGTCTCGTGTAAATGTACCAATAGTGTATCTAGTTAGAAGTTGTAATCAACCTTGATCCCTATTTTAAAGCGTCAAAAACAAAACTTTAAAAGTTCCAAAAACGAATCCACAGTGCATCTGCGTACATCTACGTGGAAAAAAAACACACAATCTCTCGCAAGCAATAAAAAAAAATCAATTTAACGATGACTCGCAGTGCATTCGCTGCGGAAATCTGCATAAAACATCCACACGTGCCGCGGACATGAGGCCTTATTCTTCAGGATGCAGCGTTTCTACCTCACCACATTCTGAAAGTAAAAAGGTTTTAGGGCTCTTGCAGAAGGTTGGATTTGATTTGCGGAATCCAGGGCTGGCGGCTGTCCCCGGATTCCGCAGCAAATACCGTTAATGGATTTCTATTGAGAACCACTGCTTCCTGTACACAAGCGAAAAATTTCCACTCGTGGCAGGAAAAGATGCAGCATGTTCCATTCTGTGCAGTTTTCCATCCTGCGGTCCTTCTGCAGTGAGCATTGCAGAAGAGTCGTGGGATCTGCGTCATCGCCTATTGATGGCGCGGCTTTCTCTGTAATGCACCGCTGCACTGGCCAGCGCTCCTGTAGAACCCGGACAATGTAAGTGGGATCACCGGCCAGATCCTGTTGCGGGATCCCGCATGCAGGATCCGACTCTGTCGTGTGCAGGAGGCCTTAGTGTTGTGTCGCTCTTGCTTTTTCTCACATTAGTTTTCAGTACTTTTCATTTATTCTTTGCATCTTATTTTTACGTTCTTCTCTAAATGTGTTTGCAGACACACCAAAGGGTATGATCACACATCGCGGGGTAAATCTGCTTCCAGATCTTCACCACAGACATCACTCATTGCATTACAATGAAGGAATTTTTGGGTGAAAATCTGCAACAAATAGAACATGTAGCGAATCTGAAGATCGCATGACTACCTTCTGCTGCAAGTGGAGACAGCGTTTTCACGGCCGGACGATATACGCTTCCGTCTGAGCAGTTCCTGCCTCTCTCCTCCCTTCCGAGTGGTTTGCAATGGGAGTAGGTAGGACAGGGACGGGGCTAACCTCCAGCCCCCTCCTTGTCCACAGCCAGCAATGGGAGTGGGCGGGACAGTTAGTTCCGCCCCCATCCCTCCCCCTCCCATTGCAAACGCTAAAGTGGAGGAGAGAGACAGAGCCAGTAAGGGGGAGGCAACTGCTTATATGGAAGCGTATATCGGCCAGCCGTAAAAACGTCGGCCGATATACGCACGTGTAAAGAAGCCCTTAGGATGTGTTCACATCTGTCTCAGTGGTTCCGTAAAAGAGCCTTCGTCACAGGAACTGTCACAATTAGTGGAAGAAAATAACGCTGCGTGTGGCAGCATATCAGGATGGAACCTATTACAAGTCGGGGGAGTCCATAGGTGCTGGATTACTAGAAGTTCTGGATTACTACTCATAAAAAAGAATATAAAATTAGAAACGAAAGATCATCAGAATTTCTAGATTACTGGATACCAGCTTAACGAAATTTCCTCGTACAGCGTGATTCAAAAGTCAGGGCCACCTGGAACATCTTTTGAAAGAAATAAGATACAAGTAGTAAACTTTGAAGAACTTTAAATGGGTGGGAAAAACGTTCATCCATCTTGGATTCAGCACAAGAAACTTCAATGGAAGGGGGGTCATGGGATAAAGTTTGAGCAGAAACTGACAGCGCAGTCATGTTTCCAATACCTGCAACCATTTTTGAGTTATGGATAAAGTCATGTTGAGTATTAATAAAGTTCTTATGCTAAATTATGCGGTATGGAAAACACTAATCACACGTCTTTTCTGGTACGGGAAGATGCCGTTAACAATCCAGGACAGGACTGAGATCATCCTGATGGTCGGTAACACAGGTTCAGCGAACCAGTAGCCTCCAGGATTAAAGGGGTTGTCCCGCGCCGAAACGGGTTTTTTTTTTTTCAATAGCCCCCCCGTTCGGCGCGAGACAAACCCGATGCAGGGATAAAAAAAAAAAACGGGTAGTACTTACCCGAATCCCCGAGCTCCGGTGACTTCTTACTTACCTTGTGAAGATGGCCGCCGGGATCTTCACCCTCGGTGGACCGCAGGTCTTCTGTGCGTTCCATTGCCGATTCCAACGCAAGCGCGTCTAATCGGGAGATTAGACGCTGAAAATTAGACGCCACCATGGAGACGGGGACGCCAGCAACGGAACAGGTAAGTGAATAACTTCTGTATGGCTCATAATTAATGCACAATGTATATTACAAAGTGCATTAATATGGCCATACAGAAGTGTATAGACCCACTTGCTTTCGCGGGACAACCCCTTTAACTGAGGCCTGGAGGTCCGAGCAGTGTGTGTCGACAGCCGTGCTAGCTGTGTCCATGAAGAGTTCACAGAAAAGCCCCAGCAGACTGGCATTAGAGCACGGTGTCAGTCCAGTTCTCGGTTTGTCCTGGAGGGGACGGTACGTAGGATATATACTACTCACCTTGCCATTGAGGACGATATTCTGGCTTCCGCACAATACAGACTGCCGGCTCACTTTATTTCCGGAGGCCTGAGGACAGAACACACAGGAATTTTATTGGACTCGCTTTATAAATGTGAACTAGTGCCAAGTTTCACATATCTATAATATGAGGGAATTGCACTGAAGGCAGTTTGTCTGTAGATAGGAAAGTACAACCATGTCCGTACAACTATGCTGGGAGTTGGTGTTTTTTAAAGCTAGAAGGCACAAAGGTTGGAGAGCTCCGCCACATGCTGCTTACAATGTAAAGGCCCATTTACACGGAGTGATGATCACTCAAAAGCCATCTATTGAGCGATAATCGTTGCATCTAAACGTGCGGCCTTTTCGTGCACTGCTAGCTGATCCTTAAATTCAAGCCAGTCTAAAAATCGTCCTGCGGTCTTATCAGGACCAAACGCTGAGTTCTCCGTAGGAAGTGCTGATAGCATTGTTTCCCGAGGGAGAACAAAGGAGCTGAATGGAGATAAGAGCCCTCGGACTATTAACTGCATTCAGTTAAGGCTTCATTTGCACGCTAATAAGCTATTAAGTACCTGAGTAGCTACTTAATCATTTATGCAAAATGATCGCTTAAAGCTGTCACTAGAACTGTCGTTTGAGCGATCTTTGCTCCGTGTAAATGGGCCTTTAGGGAACTGTAAGATAAGCAGTTCTCTAACTCACTGGGATGAATCACGACAGTCTACAGCCCATCCACAGACTGTGCGGACAACTGCGGGAAATGTGTGGCAGCGACTGCTGCTTGTAAGGACTTGAGCACACGACTGTATTACATGGGGGGCTGGGAGGACCATGGGGTATGTGCATAGAATATGGGGGGTTGGGAGGATTGCAGGGTGTGTGCATAGTACATAGGGGGCTGGGAGGACCATGGGGTACGTGCATAGAATATGGGGAGCTGGGACGACTGCGGGATGTGTGCATAGTACATAGGGGGCTAGAATGAAGGGGTGTTGCATAATATATAGGGGTCTGGCAGGACTGCAGGGTGTGTGCATAGTACATGGGGGGCTGTAATGATTGCAGGGTGTGTGCATAGTACATTGGGGGCAGACTGCGGGTATGTGTGCATAGAATATGGGGGGCTGGGAGGATTGCAGGGTGTGTGCATATTACATGGGGGGCTGGGATGCCTGCGGGGTGTGTGCATAGTATATGGGGGGCTTAGATGACTGGGGGGGTTGCAAAGTATATAGGGGGGCTGGGAGGACTGCAGGGTGTGTGCGTAGTACATTGAGGGGGGCTGCGGCTATGTGTGCATAGAATATGGGGGGCTGGGATGACTGGGGGGTGTGCATAGTATATAGGGGGGCTGGGAGGACTGCGCGGTGTGTGCATATTACATGGGGGACTGGGAGGACTGCGGGGTGTGTGCATAGTACATGGGGTTCTGGGAGGACTGTGAGGTGTGTGCATAGTACATGAGGGGCTGGGAGGACTGTGAGGTGTGTGCATAGTACATGAGGGGCTGGGAGGACTGTTGGGTGTGTGCATAGTACATGAGGGGCTGGGAGGACTGCGGGGTGTGTGCATAGTACATGGGGGGCTGGGAGGACTGCGGGGTGTGTGCATAGTACATGGGGGGCTGGGAGGACTGCGGGGTGTGTGCATAGTACATGGGGGGCTGGGAGGACTGCGGGGTGTGTGCATAGTACATGGGGGGCTGGAAGGACTGCGGGGTGTGTGCATAGTACATGGGGGGCTGGGAGGACTGCGGGGTGTGTGCATAGTACATGGGGGGCTGGGAGGACTGCGGGGTGTGTGCATAGTACATGGGGGGCTGGGAGGACTGCGGGGTGTGTGCATAGTACATGGGGGCTGGGAGGACTGCGGGATGTGTGCATAGTACATGGGGGGCTGGGAGGACTGCGGGGTGTGTGCATAGTACATGGGGGCTGGGAGGACTGCGGGGTGTGTGCATAGTACATGGGGAGCTGGGAGGACTGCGGGGGGGGTGTGCATAGTACATGGGGGAGGGGGGGCCGGGAGGTCCCAGTCAAGCTTGTTCAGTTCGGTATATACTATATTTTGGATCTGCTGTGTGGGAGATTCCTGTTATGTTTAAAAAAAAAAAAAAAAAAACTTGGTATTTTTAGCACCAAAAATGAAAAAAAGTAGAAAATTGAGATTAAAATTGAAAATCAAGAAGAGAGACGGGCTAAAGGATAACTTTATTAACGCGGGGGTCTAACTGCTGATTCCAAGAACGGGGTCCGGTATCCCCCCTCCCCCTCACTGTGGGCAGTCGCAGCATGGAGACTGAATGGCGTGCTGGTTACGCACGCAGGGTGACGCTCCATTCCCTTTCACTGGGACTGCCGGAGACAGCGGGGTAGCAGCGCCCGGCCATCAGCCCCACTGAACTGGATGTAATGGAGCCTGCACACACTTCACCAGCGCTCCCCTCCGCCTGCCATCACTGCGGCTGGGACAAGCATAGTAACATAGTATGTTAGGCTGAAGGGAGACAATGTCCATCTAGTTCAGCCTGTTTCCACCCCTCTTGTTGATCCAGAGGAAGGCAAAACCCCCAAGAGGCAGAAGCCAATTAGCCCATTTGGGGGGGGAAATCTCTTCCCGACTCTATAATGGCAGACAGACTAATCCCTGGATTAACCTGCAGTGACAGAATACCGGGACACCGGACCCTCCCTAACATGGGTTATCTGTAGAATTTGGGGTAACCCCTATAATGTAGTGTTACGCCCCCTTGTGCCCACATCAGCATTGCAGGTTACATTCAGCCTCCGTCACCCGTCTCCACCAAGATCCCGGCCGACAGACTGCAGCCCGCTGCGCTATGTTATCTAGGAAACCATCACAGACGGTCCTGGCATCCCTGCGCAGCCGCGGCGGGAACGTAGAGGTGGAGACGTGTCACACTGAGGCCCCGCACACGGGAGTGTTCATGCACACAATAGAACGCATTGATTTCAATGGGCCCCTACACAGACACGGATGTTTCCTGCACATTTCGACCGTGCACACTAAAGGTCCCCATAGAAGTCAATGGGGTGCGCAAATGTGCACGCAATACGCATATGCTCGTGTGAAGGGGGCCCGTCCACCTCTCAGCCTCCCCAATCATAGAGCAATAGCCCTTTAAAGGATGACTCCACCCAGACCTCCCCACTGGGGTCTATGGAAGCATGCAATATATACAGATATGGCAGCGTCCGTATATCTGATACGGCGGGTGATACGTGCAGCACGCCGTCCTGTAGTCACTCACAGTCTCTATATACTCCGACTTATTATACAGCAGCTCGCTCAGCTCCATGGCTCCTTCGCCGGCGTGACGTCACTTCCGCCCTGCCCCCGGATCACATGACGCGGTCATGTGACCTGCCCCGTGCGGAGGAGGACGCAGAGGGTGATGGCGGCCGCCCGTGTACGTGCATGGAGGTGGATATAGACTGCAGTGTTAGAATAGTATAAAACAAGGCTTTAACGAGTTTTCTGGGGAAATGTTTTTTTTTTCCCCCGCAATCACCAGACGTCCAAATTTTTTTTTTCTTCTCTACTTTTGGTTTCTCCTCCCAACTTTAAAAAACAATCCTAACTTTTCCCCTGTCCCGGCAGCTGGTTTACAATGAGTTACATTTATTAATGTAGTGTATGATGGACTGAAAAACTTACCAACATTTCTAAGTGGTGTGAAATGGGGGGAAAAAATGCAATTCTGGCATTCCAGGGGCGGCGTTTGTCTTTACGGGGGGCGCTGCAGCTCCTTAGTCTGTGGCTCGGTACGATTACTGAGATGCAAAATGTAGATTTTTTTTGTTACACTAGTTTTAAAAAATAAAATCTTTAAAAAAATTCAGCGCTAACATTCTAATGTTTTTTCTATTTTTTTTATTCTTTCCGTTTATGGGGTTGAGCGAGGGCCCGTTTCAGGGAGGACAACCTCTTGTACGATTGGTACCATTTTTGGAGGTCATATAAGTATTTATTTACAATTTTTTTTCTTGGAGATGGGCTAACCAAATAAGCGCAATTCTGGCATCAATCTGTTTTTTTTTCTTCTGATGTTTACTGCGTTAATAATAATATTAATAATAATGTGGTACTTTAGTAGTTTGAACTTTGACAGAAGCAGTGAAAACACTTTTTTTTTTAATTTTTTATATTAACTATGGGGCAATGTTTTGTTTTTAAAAACACTTAGTAACACTGATGCAGACAGCAGGTCCGGATTCCACCTGCAGAATCCCACAGGAAATCTGGCTCTTACTGCGGCGGGTGACCCTGCGTATCTGTATGTGCAGGCGGACCTGTCTTCTTCTGGCTTCTCTGTACTGCGGATGGTCCGCGCAGCTCGCTGTTGGACATGCAGAGTACAGATTGTTTTTTAAACTCCTGCTCTTCCTGCAGAATCCGCGGCCCGCCTGGAATGACAATTGTGACTGTGCCACAGGTTGGAAGGCTTTGATTGACTCCAATGGAAGCCATCCGTGCGGGAACCGCAGGAAAATAAAGCGTGCTGCGATTTTTATTTTTTTCCATCCACGTGTAGAAATCACAATTAATTTCCGCTCGTGGACATGAAAAATCCCTTTGCCATGGCATGCTATGGAGGGTTATTGATGCGGGATCCGGAAGGGAACTCCAGCCCCGGATTCCACAGCAGTTATCCGCCCGTGGACATGAGGCCTACCCGTGTGGTACTTGTGGGTTATCTGTTGCCACTCTTAAAGGGGTTGTCTCGCGAAAGCAAGTGGGGTTAAGCACTTCTGTATGGCCATATTAATGCACTTTGTAATATACATCGTGCATTAAATATGAGCCATACAGAAGTTATTCACTTACCTTCCCTGCGCTGGCGTCCCTGTCTCCATGGCTCCGTCTAACTTCAGCGTCTAATCGCTCGATTAGACGCGCTTGCACAGAAGGGTCTTCTGCCTTCGGCTTGGTCTGGCACGAGCTGCGTTCTGGCTCCGCCCCTTCTACGCGGCATCGCGTAGCTCCGCCCCGTGTGCCGATTCCAGCCAATCAGGAGGCTGGAATCGGCACACGTGACGGGGCGGAGCTACGCAATGATGCATAGAAGGGGCGGAGCCAGAACGCCGCTGCTGCCGGACAGACCCGAAGGCAGAAGACCCTTCTGCGCAAGCGCGTCTAATCGGGCGATTAGACGCTGAAGTTAGACGGAGCCATGGAGACGGGGACGCCAGCGCAGGGAAGGTAAGTGAATAACTTCTGTATGGCTCATATTTAATGCACGATGTATATTACAAAGTGCATTAATATGGCCATACAGAAGTGTATAACCCCACTTGCTTTCGCGAGACAACCTCTTTAACTAATTTTAAAAAATGTTTCACCGATACATTTGTATGAAAACCACTATTCATAAACTCCTTATTTCTCCAAAACATAAATATGTATATTATTATTCAGGTGGTATAAACACGGCATGGGGGTATGTATTAAATAGGTGGTGGCCGATAACCCACAAGCACCAAATTGTTATTCACTTTTACCTTCTTGTAGTCTCCATAAGGCCGCTCTCACACGTGTTCAGAAAACACTCCTTGAAATCACGCCATGTTTGCCGCGATTTTGAGCGCACGTCACAATGTCTGACTGCTTCTTAACGCCCCCCATTATTGTGCATAAAAAGTGCTAAAACGTGAAAATAGGACAAATTGCACTCGAAAATTGTGGTGTTAGAAACACTGCGTTTGAGCGCATGTCACGTGGCCCCATTGGAATCAATAGTGGCATTGTATCGCAGTTAGTGCGGCGCACAGCAGATTGCGCTAATCGCGGTAAAGAGGCGTGTGTGAGGGTGGTGTTTTGAACGCCGCGGTAATCGCAGTACAACGCTCTCATTGGTTTCAATAGGGCCTTGCAGACCTGTGGTCAAGCGGGGTGTTTTGGAGAGCTGTCTGCTCTATTTTGACAAGTTTTCGTGCTTTTTAACGAACCTCATCACCCATCACAGTGATGGGTGCGTTAAAAAGCACTGTGAACGCAGTAACCTATGTTTAAAAACGGCAGCAAAACGTGAAACTGCTATGCTTTGCCGACGCCATGAGTGACCGTGGCCTTAAACTTGTGATTATTTGATCGCTTATACCATATACCGCAATACTTCAGTATTGCGGTATATGGTACTTCTGCAGGGATTCTATGAAGACAGGCCTGTCTTAGTAGACAGAAATACATGATGGCCCTGGGGAACTTCATAAGGTGCCATAACATCAGAACAGCGCCTCTTAGGCTGGTGTCATACTGGAATATTTGCGTTCACAATACGCAGTGAATAGAACCCATTAATTTCAATAAGTTCTTTCACATGCGCTTATTTTGCGTGTGCACTTCTGTTGCACAAATAAATGCACAGCATGTACCATTTTCTTGCACAGGGAAATAGAACATCTGAAAGTAATGAGACATTTCAATGCATGGGATCATAGCTGTGGTTTTTCTGTGCATGCAAAAAGTACAGTAATAACGCGCATAAAAACCGCAACCCCTGATGCGCCTTAACGGGGCGCAAATACGCTTACGCTTGTGTGACGCTGGCCTTAATCTCATTGCAGGGGGCTATTTGGGACCCCTGGATACCGATCATGGCATTTAAACACTGATTATGGCTGTTGCGGTCAGGTGTCAGCTTCAAAGATCACTAACAGCGGCTGTGTAAACCTATATGTACATATACATCCTGTGGTGCTAAGGGGTTAAAGAGGTTTGGCCAATAACCCCTTAAAGGGGTTGTCCCGCGAAAGCAAGTGGGGTTATACACTTCTGTATGGCCATATTAATGCACTTTGTAATGTACATCGTGCATTAATTATGAGCCATACAGAAGTTATTCCACTTACCTGTTCCGTTGCTGGCGTCCTCGTCTCCATGGTGCCGTCTAATTTCAGCGTCTAATCTCCCGATTAGACGCGCTTGCGCAGTCCGGTCTTCTCCCTTCCGAATGGGGCTGCTGGTGCCGGAGAGCTGCTCCTTGTAGCTCCGCCCCGTCACGTGTGCCGATTCCAGCCAATCAGGAGGCTGGAATCGGCAATGGAGCGCACAGAGCCCACGGTGCACCATGGGAGAAGACCCGCGGTGCATCGTGGGTGAAGATCCCGGCAGCCATCTTACTAAGGTAAGTAAGAAGTCGCGGGAGCGCGGGGACTCGGGTAAGTACTGGACGGTTTTTTTTGTTACCCCTGCATCGGGTTTGTCTTGCGCCGAACGGGGGGGCTATGGAAAAAAAAAAAAAAACCTTTCGGCGTGGGACAACCCCTTTAAGTATACAGTCCTTTTTTTCTTTTTCTTTTTTTCCATTTTCGGTCCCCCTCACACCCCACTTCCCTCTGTAAAAAAAAAATAAAAAATTATAACACTTTTATTTATCCCTCGTCGTAGCTCTCTGAAGGCGAAATTCCGCCACCTTTGAGTGCGTCTTGTTTCTACGACATACACACTGCACCAAATATGACCTGGTAACTTTATTCTATGGGTCAGTGCAATTACTACAATCCCAAATTTCTGTGGTGTTTTCTTGTTTTTTGCTGTACTACTTTTCTTTTTTCAAAGATGTTTAATTTTTTTTAATTATTTTCTGCCGCCATCTTCTAACCGCCATAACTTTTTAAAATTTTTTTGTCAACCTAGTTAGGCAACGTCTCATTCTGTGTGGGACATCCTGTAGTTCCATTTTGGAGTACATACAATGTATGATCGCTTTTTATTACATTTTTTCTTGGAGACTGGGTGACCAAAAAAGCGCAATTGTGACATTCTTTTTTTTTTTCCTGACCATGTCAGAATGTCACGGTGCGCGGTAATAATATGTCACTTTGATAGATCGGATGCAGCAATACCAAATATGTTTTAGGATTTTGATTCTTTTATTGGAAACACGGCAGAAAGGTCTTTTTTTAAAGACTTTTATTATTTTCTTTTCTTTACTAATTAGTAAAACTTTTTTAAACTTAATGTTCACTTTCTTTTTTGGGGGGGGGGGGGGTCCTCAGAGGTGACAAGTACATGGGATGCTGTGATCGCTCCTGCAGTAGGATGTAATGGCATAGCAGTACATTATAGCGCAATCTGAAACGCGAGTCTGCGCAGATCCGCAGTGCGGTCACGTGGCCACATTGTCAGAGTCACTGGTCTTCCGCTGATGTTACGCACAAGATCCAAGAAACTTTGTTAGCTACTACATCACTGGTGATGAACTGCGCGGGGACACCATTGATGTGACAACTGATAGACACACCAAGGTGCGAAGACTTGCGGATCTTAGGTATAACGTTAAAGGAAGTCTGGAGTGTGATAATGGGGGCACACGACCGCACTGCGGGTCTGCTGGACAACACTCATTGCTAAGAGTAAGCCTACGTATGTTGAACACCATCGTGTAACGTACCGCTGCACGTTGTGGTTTTGTATTGAGGAATACGATGGAGCCAGCAGGGAATATCTACCCGTCTAATGTTGCGTTATCCTATAGCTATAGACACGTTCAGTGTTGGCACATGATGGTTATGGCGTTAGTGATGTCTGCCATCACAGTGCGCAGGCCAATGGAGATCCAACATGACAGTCGCAATGGACTATACCTGCACTCCTATAAAAAGCCAAATACTTGACGGCGACTGTTGTGCGCAATTTACATTGACTATTCCTGGAAGGTTACCTCTACTTAGTGCTGACGTGGGGCCATGATGGGCCTGACTGCGGGCCTCAGGGTAATATCTCCCCGTCTGATTGTAGGTGACATCTCTGATGCCTCCTCTTGCTTTACTCTTCCAGCAGGACATGGAGAGTGCGCCGGAGACACATCTCACTTCAGAAGAAAAGGCAAAGGTACTCAAGCTTACCTTATATAATGCTTGCATTTACTTCTTAGGGAGGTTTCACATCCGCGTCGGATCCTCCAGTCGGAGGTTCCATTGCAGATCCGGCTGAAAATACTGGAAGAAGCAGCGCAGCGTGCAGCGCTTTTTATTCTATCCGAGAGCTGGGCAGAAAGCCGATGGGTCCCATTTAGAGATGAGCGAACGTACTCGGTAAGGCCGATTTCGCAATCGAGCACCGCAATTTTCGAGTACTTCACTACTCGGGTGAAAAGTACTCGGGGGCGCTGTGGGTGAGCGTGGAGTTGCAGCGGGGAGTGGGGGGGAGAGGGAGAGAGAAAGGGCTCCCCCCTGTTCCCCGCTGCTACCCCCCACTCCCCTCTGCAACCCCCCGCGCCACAGTACACCCCAGTACTTTTCACCCGAGTAGTGAAGTACTCGAAAATCGCGGTCCTCGATTGCGAAATCGCCCTTACCGAGTACGTTCGCTCATCTCTAGTCCCATTATTGTCAATGGGGTCCGTTTGGCCATGGGGATATCCCTTTTCTGTTCCATGAACAGTGCAGGAAAGCAGATTCCCCAGCGCAAGTGTGGAAGTAGCCTTAAAGGGATTGTCCAGGCATACTTTACTGCTCGATCAGATATTGGGTGTGGATAGACACATGCACGCACCGTGCTGGGCAATACATTTGCTATGGCACTTGTCCAATACCCAGTGAGTGCTGTGCATAGGTCCCATTAATTAGAATAGGAAGAGTGTACGACACTAGTTTGGCATCAGATGGATGCCTTGGCAACCCGACTGTTCAGAGTGCAGTTGCATTTTTCCACACTTGATGTCAGATTTGGCAGGAGAGTTTACATGGACAATCCTTTTAAATGGGTTGTCCAGGACTTTACTAGTGATGACCTATCCCGCCTCCCAGGATCCCCGCTGATATTGCCCCAGCTATCACTGCGGACACAACTAGAAGCAGCCTGGTTTGGTAATGCAGACATACAGAGGGTAAAAATTTTTAGCTTGATTATGATAACGGGACACAGAAAGTTATCTTAACCCATTAAACAGCAATTGTCTTCGGAAGGAGAAGGTGTGGCCTAATCTCTAGCCTGAATAGACACACACGCCGGGCGCCCCCGCTGCAAATTTTCATAATCCCCCTCATCCGGCTTTCCCTGGACTCCATACTTTCCTTGTGCCAATGGCACGAGTTTCCCCTGCGCTAGAGGGCAGAGGAGTTTATCCGTCTAAAAGGCCGCTACTGTGGCCTGCAGCTTCTTAAGGGCTAGCATGGCCCACTCATCCGCGGGCTGGACAGCGGCCGTATCCACTGCTGCCTGCTCCCCTCTCCCCATTGCAGACCTACTAAGCCGCTGGTGGAGAGCGGTGAAAGCTGTGCTGTGGCCCGGAGCGCAGCCTTTCTGATCACCGGACCAACAGGGGCTTGTGATGTGGCTGCGGGGGCAGACATAAAGCTTCCATCCCCAGAGACCGAGGTGCTCTTGGGACCCCACTACTGTCTGGTTGCGGGGTCCCTCCTGGTGGCAGGAGAAAAGGGGAGACGCAGACCCATCCCGGAGGAGCAACACCTGGGCCATCCTGTGAGGGAAGTTTATATATATGCGGAAGTGCGATCGTTAGTCTTCTGAAGCTCGAATAGGTTTTATTGCTGTTGTAAACATTTAACAGAGTTACTATAAGTATCACAGGTCTTGCTATGTTCTCACCAACTTACTTTCCCGAATTCCCACCTGTAGCATCCCTGACTTGCTTCCCCCTTTCTTCGTTTCTCTTATTCTTCTTCTTCTTCCTCCCTCCCTCCCTCTTCCTTCTTTCATCCTGTTTCTTCCTCTGACCTTAATCTTCTCTTTTCTCTTTCCCTCGGAGTCTCTTCTTTAACTTCTGATCACAGCTTATAATGTTTTCCTCTTCAGCACTGTTGTGATACAACACCCCACAATTTGACAATTTGTTTGTACCATCAACTAAAATGACAGTTGTTACTATAATTATGTTCAGCATGATTAGAATAGTTCTCATTTCTTGTTGACCAATCCCCTCTTACCTTTCACCCTCCCCATCTTTTCCACATTCCTCCTTCCCTCATTTCTCGTGGATTCTTGGTCCCAGGAAAATAGTTCGTTATCACCTCATCCCTAATTCCTCATGGCTTTAACCCCTTAGTGACCAAGCCTATTTGCGCCTTAATGACCAGGCCAAATTTTGGATATCTGACATGTGTCACTGTAACATAGAATAACTCCGTAAAGGTTTTGCATATCCAAGTGATTCTGACATTGTTTTTTCGCCACATATTGGACTTCATGTAGGTGGTAAAAATAGATCGATAGAATTTATGTATATTTATTAAAATTGCCAAAATTTGGGAACATTTTGAAAAAATAATTTTTTTTTTCACATTTTCAAGTGCAATATCTCAAATATTTGCAAACCTACTGTACAAATTTTTGATGAGATTTATATTTCTATCTGTTTACTTTATTCTGGACGCACATTTGAAAAATGTTAGTTTTTTTAACCATGTAGGAGACGTACAAATTTAACATTAATTATTAACATTTTGACGAACATTTTGTTTTCTTGCATCAAGCCGAGATTGCAAAGGGTCATAGGTGTAAGAATGATAGATATCCCCACAAATGACCCTATTTTAAAAAACAGACATTTTAATATATTCACTGAGGGGGGCATGAGTATTTTGACCCCACAGTTTCTTGTCAGGAGTTAATGCAAGTTAGAGGAGAAAAAATAAAATGTCATATTTTTGGAAATATGTCATTTTAAAGTGCACATGAAAAAGAGGATTTACACCCCAAAATGGATACCCCTGTTTGTCTTGTGTTCTGAATCATATCTATTGTGGCCCTAATATGTCTGTATGCACAACGGGGCCCAAAACGAAAGAAGCAGCCGGTTACTTCCAGAACAGACCTTTTGCTTGAAGGTGTTTTAGGCCCCATTGCCCGCTTGTAGAGCCCTTGAGTGGCCAAAACGACAGAGAACCCCAACAAATGATCCCATTTTGAAAACTAGACCCCTTAACGAATTAATCTAGGGGTGTATTGCATATTTTAACCCCCCAGGTTTTGAATAAATCAAAGTAAAGTAGAAGGAAAAAATTTAAATTTTCATGTTTTGGGCAATCGTGTCATTTTAAAAACAGCTTTTTTGTACAGCACACATAGGAATGAAGACTTTCACCCCAAAATAGATACTCCTGTTTGCCCTGTGTTCAGAGACATACCCATTGTGGCCCTAATCTTCTTTCTGTATGCACAACGGGGCCTCAAACTTTAACTATTTTTTACTTTTACGTGATGGATAATGGCGATCACGAGACTGGAGACCGCTTACCACGGCCCTCGGTAAAGCAGCTTCAGGCTCTCCGCTACCTTTAGTAGCCAGGAACAAGAATATTTTAAACTTCCCGGCCCTCCCCAGCTTCTGCGCTTGCGTCCACCATTTTGGCAATATGCGCATGTGCCGAAGCTGGGGAAAGGTCCGTGGATAAGGATTCCGCCGGAGCCCTTAGGTAAGTAATTTCACCTCCCCTCACGGATAAAATCTGTGACAGGAGGTGAAACTTTAACTTTGTTTTACTTTTACATGATCGCCATTTTCCATTGGATAATGGTGATCATGTGATTAAGGACCGCGTACCGCGGGCCCCCGTGAAATCTACAGGCTCTTGGCTACATTTGGTAGCCAAGAGCAGGGAGATTTTAAATTACCACGGCAATTCGCTGCTTTTTCGCATGCATCCGCCATTTCGGCGACTGGCGCGTGTGCAGAAGCTGCGGTAAGGTCCACGGATAAATCTGGGGTCCTTGGGTACATAATTTCATCTCCCCTCATGGAGATGTAACAAACAATTTTTTCCCCTTTTTTTTTACACTTTTTAAAAAAAACTTTTACATGATCACTGTTATCCATTGGATAACAGCAATCATGTGACCATTAAACACATACAACAGTTCCCAGTGACAACTCCTTGCTCTCGGCTACTGAACAGGGTTTTAGAAAAATTCCCTGGCCTCCCAGGCTTCTGCGCATTGCGTGTGACGTAATGACGTCTGGCATGCATGCACAGAACACCGGCCTCAGGTCCTGGAGGACGAGAACGCAACAGGACATTGCGGAGGACGGAGGTGAGTATTCTCCGCTCCCCCTACGGATCCGACCTTCAGCAAAGTCATAAGCAAACACGCAGATTTACCACTCCCCTAAAAGGAGGGTATCCCTCATTGCATGTTCCCTGGAGCCTCTCGCAGTCTTTCTGTGCTTCTTAGCATTTGAGCTACTAACATTATACTGTACTGTATATTCTTTTTGCCTTTTCCAGCTGAAGGAAAGACTTGCCTTACTGAAAAAAGAATACAGGAAGACGGTTCACCGTTTAGAGGTAAGCACTGATACTGCTGAACACAAGCAAACAATCATGGGGACAGAAACTCTGTTAGGGTCCGTTTAGGCGAGACGATTTCTCATTTGAACGAGCGAATGATGTCAAAGTTCGCTCGGCCAGCCTGCTTATACAGGCAGATGCAACGTTGGCTCGTTCAAGTGAGAAATCATTCACATTCGCTGTATAAGTGACTGAGAGGGACTGAACGAGTGCGATTTAAATGGAACGATAAGTGAACGAGCCAACAATGATTTTTATGCCTTTCAAAAACTGACCGACGAACAATTTATCGTCCACTGCGTTTAGACTGAGCAATTATCGTTCACTATCGCTCGTTCAAACCATAATCGTTCCATGTAAAAGGGCTTAGGAGACTTCAGTATAAGGAATTCAGATTTTTTTCTTTCTCCCTATAGAGATCCCAGAGAGCTGAGAGAGTGAAAACACACATCAAGAAGACTATAGAAGAGCAGAACCGGTTGTTAAGTCAGGATCTGTCCCAACAAGGCAGTGTGTCCGTGCTAACAGGTTAGTGATCCCTGATGGAAAACAATATAGAGGCTAAGGCTTCAAATTAGATGGATTATAACGCCATACAATCTGAAAACATGTATAAAGGGATATTTCAGGCATTTAACCCAATGTAGTATTGATGACCTATCTTTAGGATTGATTGGTTACTTGGGACCCCGGCAATCAGTTGATCTCTGCCTCCACACTCATTGCAGCTGGCCGGACATTGACAGCTCTCGTTGCATTGAGGTTGGAGTCAGAGGTGCAATAGAAGGTATAACTCCTATTGATTTACACTTCTGGCTCAGACCACAATGAGAGCAGAGCTGTCAACATCCAACCCGGTACAGTAAGTGTGGGGGCTGAGGTCAGCTGATTTCTGGGGGTCCCGAGCAGCGGCCCCTACTGATCAACTATTGATGAAAAAATGTGTTTTCTTCAGAGAAGCTCTTCAAAGAAAAAGTAATGAAAAGTTCTGCAACTTTGTGATATACTTTGTGTATCCGCTCATCACAGTTTTCAAGATCACTGCATGTGAGTGAGCTGTCAGTGAATTTAGACTAAATTGTTTACATCCAGAGGGTGAAAGTCCATCCTGGCCTAATGGTGTTCACCCTGCTGAGGATTTATAAAACTCTTCAGTCTAGGCACGTTTCCATGTAAGTTAAAGGGGTTGTCCCACTTAGAAAATAAACATGTGACATGACTTAAAACAACGAAAGAAGCAATACTCTCCTTTCTTCTTCCCTCGGTAAGCAGTGCAATGGCTCTCGCTGCTCTCCCGGTTTGTGTTTGCAGCGGACGTCAGGTGACTACTGCAGCCAATCAGAAGTCGCACCATCTGAACTCAGTTTTTTTTTTTTTTTTTTAAAGAGTGCTCACTAGATGCATATGGCACATGACCATTGCCTGACCACAGGTCCTCCTGGCTTGTATAACAGATGTTGTAACTTAAAGGAGCCTCTCACTTTTCCTTGACTTCAGGGTCTTAGCTCCTACCTTCACTGGTACATTGCTACAAATCTTCAGTTATACATGTAGAACTAGGTGGGGGTTTTAGCCTCTAGAAGTAAACAAGTGTTTCTATTCACTCACGACAAGCAGAGATCTTGAAAATGCTGAGAAATAGAAACACAATGTACATTACAAAATTGGGTGTTTTCGTTATGTAGTTACGAAGCTCTATTTATATAGCATTGAAAAATCCCTATACTTTGTAAATTTTGCCTGAAACAACTTGAATCTGTTTTCTAGGTCCTCTCTCTGCCACCAATAATGCTTCTGGAGAAATCCCCGAGTCAGCACAAAGCGTCAACACCCTATCAACAGACAAGGAGAGGAAGCCATCGGTTAGCTTTAACTTGGATCCAGAAATCCTCAGTGGACATAAGAGGTCACCGTCGCGTTCTGGAAGTGAAAGTAGCAGTCAGGAACCAAGCGCAGCAAGCAAGACTGAAAGGAGCCGGCCGCCTGACCCAAACCAATGCAAGAGGAGCCGGCTGAGATTAAACAGGTCTGCAAAGCGATCCTGCCCAGATTCCATCCAGGTCTATAGTATTGTAAATAGTCTTGAAGGACCGCATAGTATTAAGGAGGCTGAAAGTAGTACAAGATGCTCATCACGGTGCCTTATGGAAGAAGCCCTAAAGATAACTGAAACTGCTTACGATTCTGTTTCAGAGAATACAAGACGTATACAAGAGTCTAATGAGCGTAGAAATGGCCTTGGCGTGAATGATCTTGTGAAGCAGTGCAATAACGTGGAGACCTCAAATACTCCCTCGTCACCCTTGTTTAAGAAGTGCCTCAAGGAGGCTGTTCCCACCTCTGTAAAGCCGCCTTCAGAGTATATAGAATGTATATACCCGGAGGAGAAGACTATTACACTAGATACTGGACAGTCTCAGGAGGTGGCCACAGGTCATTCTCAAGATCGTAGCACATATAACACTGTGCAGACAGGTAAAGAACCAGCACATTGTAATAGAAACCATAGACATCAGAACCTGTCGGGCGATCCGTTACCCTCCATAACACAGGTTATTGGGGGAACACCTCAGGATTTGACATCGGATGCCACCCTTGATCCCCCTTCTATACCTCAGGTTGTGAAGAGTTCTTCAAAGTCTACTTCTTGCCCTGAGAACCCTTCAGTGGAAACTGTTAAGCAGCATGGAGAACCCTCTGCTATGGAGGAACAGCGTAGCCCACTTGAATCTTGCACATTGGTGGATGGGCTTTTATTCCCAGTGGAATATTATATTCGAACAACCCGCCGTATGACCAGCTTCCAAAGAAAAGTAGACCTTGAGGCGGTAATCAACAGCCACCTGGGCACAGGCAGAAAAGGGGCAAGAGGTAGGCCACGTCGGGTGAGCACCCCCTCAGCTTCTTCACTGCAGGCCAGCAGCACTCCTTTATGCACATCCACTCACAGCACCACAAAACCCAGACGAGGACGACCTAAGAAAACATCTCCTGCATCCGGGTCTTCTAGTCTCAACAATATTGCCAAGCAGCTAGAATTTAGTTCTGACATGAGCCCGATAGCAGGTGGTTCCCGAGATGGCACAGGAGCTTGTGAGAAGAAAGAACTAAACAACGAAACTTGTGTAGAAAATCCACAAATGAAAGAGGATTTAAAGAAAGTGGAAGCTGTGAGCCTGCCATCTGAAGGAAGGAAAGTGAACAGCTTAAGAAAACTGCATGATGGACACCTTGGCATATCTGCTTCCACTAGTGATACAGAAAAGTTTCAGAGACACTTCTATAACCTCAGGACTTCAACAGAAATGAGTAAACCAGGTAGGTGTGGGCTGAACTATAGGGTCTCTGTCTACATGAAAAGGTGCATGACATAACTTTATTCTGTACTGATCCTGAGTTACATCCTGTATTATACCACAGAGCTGCACTCACTATTCTGCAGGTGGAATCACTGTAACATACATTACTTATCCTGTACTGATCCTGAGTTACATTCTGTATTATACTCCAGAGCTGCACTCACTATTCTGCTGGTGGAGTCACTGTGTACATACATTACTTATCCTGTACTGATCCTGAGTTACATCCTGTATTATACTCCAGAGCTGCACTCACTATTCTGCTGGTGGAATCACTGTAACATACATTACTTATCCTGTACTGATCCCGAGTTACATCCTGTATTATACTCCAAAGCTGCACTCACTATTCTGCTGGTGGAGTCACTGTGTACATACATTACTTATCCTGTACTAATCCTGAGTTACATCCTATATTATACTCCAGAGCTGCACTCACTATTCTGCTGGTGGAGTCACTGTGTACATACATTACTTATCCTGTACTGATCCTGAGCTACATCCTGTATTATACTCCAAAGCTGCGCTCACTATTCTGCTGGTGGAGTCACTGTGTACATACATTATTATTAGAGATGAGCGAGCGTACTCGGAAAAGCACTACTCGCTCGAGTAATTTGCTTTATCCGAGTATCGCTGTGCTCGTCCCTGAAGTAGGGGAGAGCGGGCGGGAGAGAGGGAGAGAGAGATCTCCCCTCCGTTCCTCCCCGCTCTCCCCTGCAGCTCCCCGCTCCGTGCCGGCACCTCAATCTTCAGGGACGAGCACAGCGATACTCGGATAAAGCAAATTACTCGAGCGAGTAGTGCTTTTCCGAGTACGCTCGCTCATCTCTAATTATTATCCTATACTGATCCTGAGTTACAGCCTGTATTATACTCCAGAGCTGCACTCACTATTCTGCTGGAGGGGTCACTATGTACATACATTACTTATCCTATACTGATCCTGAGTTACATTCTGTATTATACTCCAAAGCTGCACTCACTATTCTGCTGGTAGAGTCACTGTGTACATACATTACTTATCCTGTACTGATCCCTAATTACATCCTGCATTATACTCCAGAGCTGCACTCACTATTCTGCTGGTGGAGTCACTGTGTACATACATTATATTACTTATCCTGTACTGATCCTGAGTTAAATCCTGTATTATACTCCAGAGCTGCACTCACTATTCTGCTGGTGGAGTCACTGTGTACATACCGTACTGATCCTGTGTTATACTTTGGGTAGTTTCTAGCTCGAACATCAAAAAAGTGCCCCCACCCTCCACCATTATACTAAAATATTATAAAAGCAATCAATCACATTAGTGACGTCTTTAGTGGGACTAAAGAAATATCCAAATTAATGTTAATAAACTTTTTTAACCAATCTGATCCCCTTCTACGTGGAGGTAAGTTCTAGGCTGGATCGGGGAGAGTCATTGTATCTTGTGTATGAGCCTTATTGGATCAAATAGTTTGATACTGAGCCCATAAAAGGCTGGTATATAAGATGAGTATGCTTGGTCTGGGTGAGAATGTATGTAGGTGGGTAAGTAACTGGTCAGTGATAGAAAGCAGAGCGTGGTTATAAATGGTACATACTCTGATTGGGTCACAGTCACTAGTAGGGTACCACAGGGGGCCGTATTGGGCCCTTTTCTTTTTAATATATTTATTAATGACCTGCTGGAAGGATTGCACAATTAACTAGCAATATTTGCAGATGATACAAAACTATGTAGAGTGATTGACCCAAGAGAGGACAGAATGTGGTGGCAAATGGATCTGGATAAGTTGAGGTCTTTGGCAGAAAAGTGACAAGTTAACAGTAAGCTTAACTGGAGCAACCAGTGTCAGGCAGCTGCTGCCAAGTCAAATAGGATCATGGGGTGCATCAAAAGAGGTCTAGGGGCACATGACGAGAACATTGTTCTTCCTCTTTACAAGTCACTGGTCAGAGCACACATGGAATATTGTGGACATATCAGAGCTTAAAGGGGTTCTGTCATTACAATCTGTATTTTTTTTCTCCAGTAAATCTGCCCCGCTGGCACAACCTGTGGTAAATAACACATATAAAACGTTTTTTTCAGAAGTAGTACTTACCTAGGCTCCATTTTTCACCTCCATGCTCTGTTTACATCTTCAGCCCCTCCTGCTAGGAGGTCATCTCCCAGCACCCCTTGCTGTGCTGACCACTTCCGCCCTCACAAAGCTACTTCCGCCCATCCAGTGCAGTGAATAGTCCTGCCTGCAGTCTACCAAAATCTGCTAGTGTTTCTCCCTGGGTCTCTGAACACCCAGAGTTTCCCAAGGGCCTCCAGATCTTCCCTGCAATCTCACAGTAGCCACTCACTGTAGTCACTCATAGCAGTCACTCATAGCAGTCACTCATAAAAATCACTCACAGTAGTCACTCCACATGGTAAAAACAGGAATATTCCCCATGCAATGTATTGTATGAGTGTATGTATATATACATTTATCTATGCGTATATGTATCAAGATGTGTGTGTATAGATATATGTATGTATGTATGTGTGTGTGTGTGTGTGTATGTATATATATATATATATATATATATATATATACATACATACACACACACACATATAATATGTATAGTAATATATCTACACACTGCATAGGACATGTACGTTCCACGCTTACACCCATGTGCGGCTGCCCTCAGAGAGACAAAAAAGTGCACAAAAGAAAAAAGTGCACAAAAGTGTGCGCAACTGCACTTACATCTGTATAAAGCTGGTCTTATTGTATGTATATATGTATGTCCTGTTGTACCGCCTCTAGCTTGGATACAAGATGTGATACAGGGGGCATGCAGGCTCTAGTACCCTGTTGTACCGCCTCTAGCTTGGATACAAGATGTGATACAGGGGGCATGCAGGCTCTAGTACCCTGTTGTACCGCCTCTAGCTTGGATACAAGATGTGATATAGGGGGGGCATGCAGGCTCTAGTACCCTGTTGTACCACCTGTAGCTTAGATACAAGATGTGATACAGGGAGCATGGAGGCTCTAGGACCCTGTTGGGCCACCTCTAGCTTGGATACAAGATGTGATATGGGCGGGCATGGATACTCTAGTACCCTGTTTACTACCTCTAGCTTGGATACAAGATGTGATACAGGCGGGCATGGTGGCTCTAGTATCCCGTTGTACCAACTCTAGCTTCGATACAAGATGTGATACAGGCAGGCATGGAGGCTCTAGTATCCCGTTGTACCACCTCTAGCTTGGATACAAGATGTGATACGGGTGGACATGGAGATTCTAGTACCCTGTTGTACAGCCTCAAGCTTGGATTCAAAATGCGAAACGGACGGGCATGGAGGTTCTAGGACCCTGTTGTATCGCCTCTAGCTTGGATACAAGACGTGATATGGGTGGGCACGCTGCCACTTGGGATGCATTATGCATTGACACTTGAGGGTCAGGATAACAGCATGCTGACAATAGAGGGCAATGTATAGCTTTATGTCTTTGGTGATGTTAAATTCATTCTCTGTGGCTGATTTTACACAAGTGAGCACTATATCAGCCCGAGAAACTCAAACCAATATCTCGCATGGCAAATATGCGAGTGTGTCTGCCAGTGCAGTGCGCCTTGTAAGAACAATGCATTGCGATGTGTGTATGTGTGTAAAATATATACACATACATACACACATACATACATACAAACAAACAAACACACACACCGCTGTAGGAGCAACTGTAAGAAACAAAATAAATGGTGGGAATATGGCGGCCGCCTGATCTTTCACGCACATAGTATTCATAGGGGAGGTCCTATATTTTCTCGGTCAAGTATTAACGAGAGAGAAACCACAGTAATCATAGGCTTAGTTTTGTCCCAATATACGGCCGTGACAATCATGGCCGCATAAGGGAAGAAAATTACATTCGCCTGAAACCGCCATATACACACACACAGACAAATAAAGCTAGATAGATATATGTGTGTATATACACATAAACATATAGATGAATAGACGCGGATGGATAGACGGGCAGACGCAGACGGATAAATGCAGACGGATAATTACAGACGGATAGATGGATAAATACAGATGCATAGAGAGATAAATGTAGACGGATAAATACAGACGGATAGACGGATAAATACAGACGGATAGACGGATAAATACAGACGGATAGACAGACGGGTAGACAGATACAGATAGCATATATATGCATATAAATATATATATATATATATATATATATATATATATGCATATATGCTTTTTATATATATACTTTTATTTTTATATATATATATATATATATATATATATATTTATATAAATAAAATATATATATGCTTATATGCAGAAGCTTGCATTTCCATTGGCTAATAGAAATATATTCTGCCTGACAACAGTGTCAGGGATACATTTCTATTGGCAGAGAGTGTTCACGTGTAAAGTGCTCCCAGGCGAGCGCGCCGCAGACTCGCGCGTGCGCAGTCGTGTCCCGCTGTCTCGCGCGTGCGCAGTCGTGTGCCGCTGTCTCGCGCGTGCGCAGTCGTGCCGTTGTCTCATGCGGCTACCTTCATTCCGCGCTTCCTCACAAGACAATGTACGCACACGTCACTAGTGACGTATGCGTACATTGACCTGAAGGAAGCGGAAGGTAGGCAGTGTACGCTTTTTGACCGGATGGAAGAAAATCGGGTGCTGGAGGTCACGTGACCGAATTGACAAGCGGCTCCAGGAGAAGATTTGGGATAAGAAGAAGAGGTAAGCAGGCTGCCTGGGGAGCAATAGGTAAGTATAAAATTTTTTGTTTTTAATGACAGAACCCCTTTAAGCGGGTTCGAAGGTCGGCAGCTAAAGTAGTAAACAGAATGGGCGGACTACAATACCTAGAGAGGTTATGAAAATTGGGGTTATGTAGTATAGAAAAAAACTGTTTAGGGGAGACCTAATGACTATGTATAAATATATCAGGGGACAATACAGAGATTTCTTCCATTATCTGTTTATACCCAGGACTGTGACTGTAACAAGGGGGCGCCCTCTACATCTACAGGAAAGATTTTCACACCGACATAGAAGGGGGTTCTTTACTGTAAGAGCGGTGAGACTATGGAACTCTGCCGGAGGACGTGGCAAATTCAATAAAGAGTTTGAGGGGCCAGGATGCCTTTCTTAAGCATTACAATATTACATGTTATAGTCTTAGCTCGGCTAAGATGAGGTGTCTGTTGGCAAACTTGCTGACTGTTTCCATTAACAACCAACAGAATAATGATTACAGCTCTGGAGTCTTATACAGGCTATAAATCAGGATCTGTAATTACAAAAGTAGCTACATAGTAAGATAGGCCAAAAAAAGACAAATGTCCATCCCTTTCAGGCTATTACCCTCCCCCCAATGTTGATCCAGAGGAAGACAAAAAAAGCAATAAATAGTTGATGATTAGTGTAGGCAGAATAAATGTACTGAGATGTTTACACCTTTTCCTGGTGTTTCTCTCCCTTTTTTCCCTGAAGGTTTGACCTTCCATCTTTTCAGCGGTGGACACAAGTCACAAAATCTGCTTCACCATTTAGACATTACAGATTTCCATTTGCCTGATGAAGACTTTGGGGTCCTTAAACTCGAAAAGCTGAAATCAATAAGTCATCTAGAGACTTTTGACCCAAAGCTAACCAATGAAAGCCTACATAGTATTGACAACTCGGCACATCCAGCTGGTGACAGCTCAGCACTGCTACATGGAGCGGCAGAAGCCTATACTGATACATCTCAGAAAATGCCAAAACTGACACCCAGCAAGTGCTGCCCAGATGATGGACCATTTCTTGACCGCGACCAAGCCACTTTGGGTGACGATGTACCAGCATCTCCTCAGGACCAGACTTTCCCTACTAGGGAGACTTCAGAAGAATTTCATCTCTTGCTCTCCAAAGAAAATGATGAGACCCATGTGCCTCGTTCTCCAGTCAACCATTCCTTTACCCAAGCCCAATCTGATGCCCTTCAATGGGAACACACTGATTCTGGTGCAGAAGCGTCCAAGCTTGTCCCACCAGCTTCTGTTGGACTGCCCGATCCTGAGCCCAGTCATATTGTGGAGACTCTACGAGAAGGTTTTCTTAGCTCAAGCACAACTGTAGGATCTGTGGAGACAAAGTCACCACCCAACGTCCTGTCTCCTACAGAAGAAGTGACATCCAGTGGCCTCCTGTCAATCTCCATGTGTTCTGCCCCTCTAGATACTCAAGCGGAGTATGTATCCTCAGGGTGTACACCCGGCTTCCCTATGTTGGGTTCAACCCCTGCTATATTTTCATCACCGCACGGCAACTATCCTACTCCTTGTCACCAGCAGACGTTCAGAAGAGCAATGGGATGCCTTCCAGATGAGATGAAAAATGAGGTTAAAATGGCCACGCAGGACAAAACATGTACTGAGCAGTATAGTGAATCGCTACTACCTCCATCAGGGGATGTCACTCCAGCGGCGTGCGCAAAGAAGAAACCCAGTAGTCATCAGGAGCATGAGGTACATTTCTTAATCGTCCATCAGTTGTTACTGGGGGTGAGGCATGACCACATTCCCCTATCTAACCTGTGATGTCATGTCTTCATAGCCTTATGTAGCCTGTTATTACCCAGGGCTGTTGTTACACCTGTTTTTGTAGTACTACAGTCTTGTTTTAGCACTTCTTCTTGTTTTGTAATCAAGATGAACTTGTTTTGATACTTGCGGTGCGTTCACAGATTTGCAATAAAATTGGCATAAACTGGCGATGTGTGAACCCTCCCTTAACACACGTTACAGGATTTCCTTCTTCTCTAACAACATGATTTATTCTTTTTAGGCAAATGTAAACCGATCTGATCAATGTAATACGAAGGGAGATCGTCTACGTTTTGTCTCCGAAATTAAGGTCCGTACTTGTCTACATTTTGAGCATGGCTGTTATTACTTTTGTCTATTTTATCTACACTGAATGACCACCTTATTAAAAACTCTGGTTCTTTTCCAATTAGAGCTTCCCTGTGTTGAAATTCTCCCCGTGACCCCAAAGTGCAGCATAAAATCACATAAGTTTTCCGTGAATCCACATTAAGGCCCTTTTAGACACAATGAGAATCGCTCAAAAATAACTCAAAGCCGTCTTTTGAGCGATTCTCGTTCTAAATGCAGGGCATCGTACAGTTTTCGTCCATGAGTCGCTGATCGCTGAATTCCAGCGTGCTAGAACTGAGCGATCAGCTTTTATCAGTGGAGCAGGCTGTTATCAGCTGGCTGCACTGATAACATTCTCAGAGGGGGGGACACTGGCAGTCAGAGCGGAGAACACTACAGCTGTTTGCTTATGCAGAACAGTTGTATTCTATTAGCGGCCTCTGACCTGTCCTGCTCCGCTTGCATATTCTATAGTAGCTAATTAGCTACTATAAAGTATGCAAAGATGATCGCTCAAAACTGTCACTCAAACTGTCAGTGTAAATGGGTCTTTTGATGGGAAAATCCAGCGATGCGAGCAACTTCCAACGAGGCCCGGTCATCGGTGCTAGACTACCTGGGGCCAGGATGTCACTGCCAACCTTGTGGGGTTTTCTCATACAGCAACTAGGAGAGTATACGGAGGATGGTGTGATCGAAGAAAAGTATCAATTGAAAGGGTATCCTGTGGACAGAAACAACTTGTTGAAAAAAAGGGGTCAAAGGAGGATATCAAGAATTCTGATTTAATAAGTTCTGCACAGTCACATAAATTGCAGACCAATACAACACTGCTGCTCCTACTAAGCATGGATGGGCTAGAACAGCAGACGAGCAGCTCCTCTGACACATTTGGTTGGACTGCTTTTCTGAAGGCTAAAGGAGGTCCAACACTACTTGATGGGGGTCTCTAATAAAGCGTCCGTTTTATACTCTCCCTGATCTTATTGCAGGATGCCTGCGGTGGAGGATGCCTTGTAGATCTGTGCTCTGTTTGGTGGGAGTCCTCTGGTGGTATGGATCTCTGTATTGTATCAGCCAGTGAATACTCTATTTGTCTTTGGAGACCCCAAGACGTTTGCGAATGGAGATGCGTTCACACATGGAATTTCACAGAGGTAAGTGGATGGCAGTCGGTCCTGTCAGTACATGTGCTTCAGCTTTCACTCATATGGATATTGTCGTGTGTTATGTTCTTTTTGTAGTTGTCAGTTATCCAAATTCTGCCGTTGTTCCAAGAGAAGAACATGGTGTGCGTCGCTCTTGGTAATCTAGAAATCATTGAAATCTGGTAAGGAGAAGAACATGGGTGATTAAATACATATGAGGGACATGTTCTAACTACAACCATGAAAGTATACTTCATTGACGGTGATAAGGTGCGGTAGTGCCACCTGTAGGTGTTAGAACAGAAGTGCAGCTAAATCAGAACAGTATAGTCTTGACATTTGGCAGATCGGCATTGCCGTGTATATATTGAATTGTTTTAATGCAGATCTTTAATTCTTGGCCAATCTATGGTGCATCTATCTGTGCAAAGATAATACTGCACTGGTGTGCAATATGAAACTAGTAATTAACCCCTTAACGCCATATGATGTAAAGTTACGACTAGAGATGAGCGAACGTACTCGTAATGAGTACTTACGCACCCGAGTACCGCCATTTTCGAGTACTTCAGTACTCGCGCGTAAAGATTCGGGGGGCGGGGAGAGGCGCGGCGGTGCGGGGGGTAGCAGCGGGGAACAGGGGGGAGCCCTCTCTCTCTCCCTCTCCCCCCCACTCCCCGCCGCAACCCCCCGCGCCGCCACGGCGCCCCCCGAATTTTTTCGCCCGAGTACGGAAGTACTCGAAAATCGCGGTATTCGGTCGAAAAAGGGGCGGGGCCGAGCACGTTCGCTCATCTCTAGTTACGACATGGCAGAGTAGTACTCAACGCAACATGATGTAACCTTACGTCATGGGGGTGGCGCAGGATCAGAAAAGAGCCCGCGTCATCCAGCAGTGGGAACCAGCTGTTACCGATAGCCGGCCTCCCGCTGCAACAGTGGGGGTACGTAAGGACCGCGACCCCCAATGTTAACTCCATACATGCCGCGATCTATGTAGATCGCGGCATGTAAAGGGTTGACCGAGGGAGGGCACTCCTTCTGTGACGTCATCAGACCCCCACAGTGTAATCGCGGAGGCCCGACGGGTTGTCATGATAACAAGATAACATACAGGCGCCCAGCTCTGCCATTGTGTGTGATCGCTACCAGGTTTCCCCGAAAATAAGCCCTACCCTGATTTTCGGGAGGGGGGTTTCTTTTAAATATAAGCCCTCCCCCAAAAATAAGCACTAGCTACAAAAGGTGATAATACTCACCAAGCCGCCGACGTCTTGGTACCTTGCACTGGTCTCCCCGGAACAGCGGCAGGCTGCTGTGTCCTCTGGTGTGATTGAGGTTTTCTTCTTGGTAACGCAGCTTTGAATACCCCGCCTGCAGCAAGCAATTGCTGTGATTGGATCGAGCGCCAGACATTCAGAGCCAGCGCTCGATAAATCACAGCCATTCGGGGGGGCGGGGCGCTGCCATGCAGGGATAAACAGTAAAGGTACCAGCAGTAAACCAGCACTGCAGCCCCTTTATTCTAAATAAAGTGATGGCATATCTTAGTGATATCACTTTGTGGGATGAGAATATCCCTTTACAGGGGTTGTTTCATGTTTGGCTGTATTATACATGTCCTAGAGGGGAATCTTCTGCTTTCGGGGCTCTCTTCCTATGAGCCACAGTCCACAGCTGCTCAGTACATATGGCTTCTGATCTGGATCCTGTTCTTTCTGTCATTTTGATCACAACTGCCCGTACTTTGCACAGGGTCCTGTCTTTACATCCAGAGCTGCATACTTGGGAAAAGCAGTTGGTTAAACGTGGGCACACCAGGACTGCCCAGGGTCTTTCCTGGCACCGTGTGGTCTGCAGCAGTGGAGGAAGAGACAGTCAGGTGGTGGAGCTGTGGCAGCTATCAGCAGATGGCAGGTAATGTCATAACATAAGACTGGCATAAGTTTACTTTTGCATTGTTCAGCCTGGAAGTCGGTACATAAAAATGTTTTAATCCAGTAATGACATCTGGACTAAAGGGAACCTGTCACCTACTTGGAGCTGGTGACACCAATGGCAACTATGGAATAATCTGTTACGGGGCATTCCGGAAGTGCTGGTGTTATAGTGGCTAATGTCCTCATACCTTGGAGAATTGAGGTTTAATTATTCCCATGCTGTATCTGAATTAAGCCTGGACTGCCTGTTGGGTGGACCTGCATTATATCTGCTGACCATAGTGCACTCCACTCTCTGACCATTGTGACTTTTGAGTGATGTATGACTTGGATGACATCTTCTTCTACGTCCTCCACAGTTACGTCCAAGTCTGCACTGCTACACAGACTGGCGTGTGCGCAGATTGTTTAGTCCTGTGGTTGGCAGAGTCAATTGGTTCTTCTTTACATGCGTTGATCCATGGCGGAGATGTCAATGGGATTCTGAATGACATAGAACACGTCACCCATCACTTAAAGGAAGAGTGGCTGGGATTGGAGCGCACTGTGCCATTGGTGTCAGCTGGTGACAGGGTTCCCTTTAGCAAATGTTCTGGACTGTGAGACCGTCATATGAAAGTATACAGAGAAATATCCATTTATCATGGATGATGGGACTTTTCCAGGGGTTAGGCAGTGATGTATACTATGGATCTATCTTTTTGCAGCGTGACTGGTTCACATACCCTAGTGGCCCCTAAAGACAGCGTTGTGGCCTTCTCTGAAGTGGATGGCGAGAGAGAGGCATTGGTTGGATTTACTGTGGACAACAATCTAGTTCTCTGGTGAGTCAGGTGTTTACACCAAAAATTAAAAATATAGTAAGATTGCACTAATCTTGCACCAGCTGTTCCAAAAATCCACTTAAAGGGGTTTTGTGGGCATTTAATATCTCACAGTATTGATGATCTATCCTCAGGATTGGTCATCAGTAGTTGATTGGCAGGAGTCCACCACTTGGGACCTCCAGTGATCAGCTGATCTCAGCCCTCGCACTCACTGCAGCAGGACGGATGTTGACGGCTCCATCTGCATTGGGGTCAGAGCCGCAAGTGCAATAGAAGGTATAGCTCCTACTGAAATCAATACCTTCTATTGCACTTCCAGCTCCGACCCCAATGCCAACATCCGGCCCCACTGCAGTGAGTGAAGGGGCTGAATCTCGTTGTGTAGGCATGATTCATGAATTGGCCAATCAATCCCGCAGCTCAGCCATTTCATAAATCCTGTCTCCACGATGCGATGGCTGCGATTGGCTGAGCAGTAGTTCAAGAACCAATCAATGCAGCCCTCAATGATCCAATCACAGCCATCGCATTGGTTCATCGACCGCTGCATTACTTGGCTGAGCATCGCTCAAGAACCAATCAGAGCCGTTGCTTCCTGGAGGTGGGATTTATGAGTCCTGTAACCAGGAAGTGATCTTATTTGGGTGGCTGAGGACTGCAAGAAGTGCGTCGGAGCTCCGTATAGCATCAGAGGGGATCTGGACTGAGCCTGTTTGGTAAGTATAAGACGACATCCCCGAGAATAAGACCTAGTGCCTCCTTTGAGGCAAAAATTAATATAAGACAGGGTCTTATTTTCAGGGAAACACAGTATATAGATCTGTAATGTAGACCACACACAAACCTTCAATACAAATGTGGACATCACCGAATTTGACAGTTTCTGGTCAAATGAAACAGGTCTTGCTTGGAAGCATGTGTTGCAGGACCAAGTTATATGGTTGGTGGTAGGGATCATCATACTTTTTATCCATTTCATTGGTGCATATTAAAAAGTAGAAAAGGATATATAACGTCATTAAGCCTTTTTTGCATCCAGGGTTCGGCTTTGTGTTTGCACAAACTCCCAGACACAGCGCCAGCATCATGACATCTGTGCATATTATACATTATAAAGGTATACTGCTCTATTTTAGCAGCCATGCAAGTTTGTCCCATTGCCTGGGAGCCCATATCTCCGTGAAGAGTCTAGTAAGTAAATGTACAGTATCCTACCAAAGGTAACTGGACATTTAAGCAAGAATCAAAAGTAGTAGTTATTACATATGTTAATACTTAGTGGGGCTGCCTTTGACACTAATGACATTGGATACTCTCCATGGTATACTTTCTGCTAACATCTCATACACTTCAGCTGGTATTTCCCTCCATTCATCCTGCAAATGTCTGATGAGTTCTCTCAAAGAAGATGGATGCTGCTCATATTTCCTGATCTGACATTCTAGGCCATCCCAAAGATGTTCAGTAGGGTTCAGGTCGGACTCTGTGCAGACCAGTTCAATCATGGAACATCCATATACTCAAACCAATTGAAAACAACGTTGGATGTGTGACAAAGCACATTGTCTTGTTGGAAGTATGTCCGACCATTCCCAGAGTATTACCACATTGTCAGCAGCACATTATTGTCTAGAATGTCAGGGTTCACCTCCGTGTTCATGGTTCTTGCCACTACAACCAATTGAGACCATGCCACGTAACACATTCGCAGACCATAGCAGAACCTCTGCCGTATTTAACTGTTGGCCCAACACACTCGGGTAAAAGGCATTCCCCAGGCTCCTCCACACCCAGGTACGTCTGATGTGAAGATGGAGTAGTGCGAGTTATCACTTCATAGAATGTTCTTCCATTGCTCAATGATAACGCTCCTTGTAAATGGGCTTATGCTTCCTTTAGAATTTGCCAGACATTTGCAGGATGAATGGAAGGCAATGCCAGCTGACCTGTATTAGTTATTAGTAGAAAGTATCTGCTGTCATTAGGGCCAAAGGAGCCCCACTAAGTAGTAACATATGGAAATAAATACTCTCTTTGATTTTTGCTCAGGTTTAGATCGGATTTCCCAATAATCAGACACCGCAACAGTTGGAAATGGAAGCTTTGTCATACTATTAGATGGCTTGATACAGGACGTCCAATATCTGAGGTTGTAGTCTTGTTTCCCCCGTGCTTTAGCTTCTACATAGAAACTTCTTAACTGTCTGGTACTGGACTAAGAGAAATTTCTTGCATTAAAGGGGTTTTCTCACTATTAAAAATTGCTTTGAAAGAGACTGGCCAGTGGGAGAAGCCCTAGAAGCGGCCCCAGCCATGGCTAATTACTGGAGGTAACTTGGCTGTAAACACTATCCCTGTGTAGAGCTGGTGTCTGACTATTATATGGTGACTGCAATATTTAGAGGTATGCTAGGGCTGAGCCTCTGTATCTCAGCCCGCCTTGTTGTCAATGTTGTCTAATAGAACACGTATAGAATTTTTTTTCAAACTTGGGGGACGAGGAGCAACTCCAAGTTTCCTTATGGGTCTCCATGAGTTCTATGTATGCCCCTGATGGGAGCGCTGCCTCCTATTGTTCCTCCTTCTGGCTCCTCATTGTGGTCAGGAGTGGACGTTCGGTCCTGACTAGAGATGAGCGAGCACGCTCGGATAAGTCAGTTACTCGAGCGAGCCTCGCTCTTCTTGAGTAACTGCATTCTTGTCTAAGCGTGTTCCGGGGTGGCGTCAGGGGGTAAGAGTGAGCCCCCTGCCGACCCCCGAGCCTCGCTCTTCTCGAGTAACTGCATTCTTGTCCGAGTGTGCTCCGGGGTGGCGGCAGGGGGTAGCGGGGGAGAGAGAGAGCCCCCCGCCGACCCCCCCCGAGCCTGCTCGGACAAGAATGCAGTTACTCGAGAAGAGCGAGGCTCGCTCGAGTAACTGACTTATCCGAGCGTGCTCGCTCATCTCTAGTCCTGACCTTAAACTTTTAAATGTGCTGTATTTGGACGATCTACATATTGGATACACGAGAGAGGCTCGAGGAAGGGGAGGGTTGCAAAGCTTTTTGTTTTGTTTTTTATTTGTTTTTGTTAAATAAGAAAAGTGATGAGAATCTAAATAAAAAATATTTAATTTAATATAATAAAAAACTACTGTACTTACTGTGTGCCGTTGTGGAAATCAAATATTTAACTATCAGAGATGATATGGGTTTATTACACCAGTACCCACATATTGCTGTCAATCTATCATCACAAGTTTAATCAAGATCCGGTTAGAATATAGGTCACCAATAAATTCTATTTATTTAGTGGCTGCAGAATCAAGGTCACAAGTGATATTACTTACTTTGGGTTTAGTCTCTGGCTCTGCTCTTGTTATTTTCTCATATGGACTTTAACCCTTTTTATGGACCTTATTAATGAGACAATCTAGGGCTTCAAATCCTAAAAGTTCATAGGATCCTTCATATAAAAGGGGGGTTCGTGAATCACAATTCAATTTGGAAAATGCATCGGCCCATCTATAATTGTGCAAGGAGCGTCGTCATTGGACAGTTGAGCAATGGAAGAACGTTCTATGGAGTGACGAATCGCACTGCTCCATCTTCACATCAGATGGAGGTACCTGGGTGTATAGAAATCGTCAATTGCAGAGCAGTATCCGGGGTGAAGAAAAATGAATATACTCACATCCTAAAAGGACATGTTCTTTATTGAATCCACTTAAAAAGTTTTAGGCAGATTCAATAAAGAACATGTCCTTTTGGGATGTGAGTATATTCATTTTTCTTCACTCTGGTTGCTGCTCTGCAATAGAAGATTTCTATACATTTGTGGATGGAAAGTCCAAAGCCATTTTTGAGCGTGCAGTTTCCCTTTTGTTTGGCTATCCCCCTATTTTTGAGGGGGTTTTTTGCAAGTGCTGCTGTCAATATTTGGTGTTGGTTTGCATTAAAGATGGAGGTACCTGGGTGTGGAGGATGATGGTGAACAGCTTCTGCCCGAGTGTGTTGTGCCAACAGGTAAGTACGGCGGGGGTTCTGTTACGGTCTGGGGATGTGTTACACGGTATGGGCTCGGTCCATTGGTTGTAGTGACAAGAACCATGAACACAGAGGTGTACCCTGACATTCTGGACAATAATGTGCTGCTGACAATGTGGTAATACTCTGGGAATGGTCGGCCATACTTCCAACAAGGCAACACGCTTGTTATAAATCCAATGCTGTTTTATGTTTGTTTGAGGACATGGATGTTCCACAATTGGACTGACTGCACAGAGTCCGACCTGAACCCTAATGAACATCTTTGGGATGAACTGGAACGTCGGGTCAGAACATATGAACAGTATCTGTTATTTTTAAGAGATCTCACCAGACGTTTGCAGGATGAATGGAGGGAAATACCAGCTGAAGTGTATCAGATGTTAGTAGAAAGCATGGCACAGAGAGTATCCAATGTCCTTAGGGCCAAAGGAGCCCCACTAATTATTAACAAATGGAAATAAATACTGCATTTGTTTCTTGCTCAGGTGTCCAATTACTTTTGGTAGGATGGTGTAGATCAGATTTTCCAATAATCCAGCACCACAGCAGCTGGAAATAGAAGCATTGTCATACTATTAAATGTCTTGATACGGGACGCCTAATGATCTGAGGTTATCTTGGTTCCCCTACGCTTTAGCTTCTTTATAGAGATTTCCTTACTGTCTGGTACCGGACCATGAGAAATTTCCTCCATTGAATCTTAAAGGGGTTTTTCCACTATCTAAAATTACACCACAACCACTCTGTCCTTCCTGATTGCTGCTGACCAGGACATGTGACTGCTGCAGCCAATCACTGGCCACAGCAGTGACCTTCTACAGACAGTGATTGGCTGCAGGTGTCACATGTCCTGGTCAGAAGCAACCAGGAAGAACAGAGTGGTTGTGGTGTAATTTTAGTTAATGGGAAAACCCCTTTAATACTACGACACCAGCCTGACCATATAGTGTACACTGTGTTTATAGTGATGTTCTTGTTGTATGATGCAGGAATTCAGTGACCGGACACCTCTTGAGTACATTTTACATTGGGAACCATTGCTCGGACCTCACACGTATAAGTGCAACATCTGACTCGGTGAGAACTACTCCTTTTATAATTTTTTCTTCTAATCCTCTTCTAGATTTTTTTTTTTCTACAAGTGAAAAAAGAAAACTTAAAGGGGTTGTCCCGCGCCGAAACGGGTTTTTTTTTTTTTCAACCCCCCCCCCCCCCCCCCCCCCGTTCGGCGCGAGACAACCCCGATGCAGGGACCTAAAGAAAGCTTACCGGAGCGCTTACCTGAATCCCCGCGCTCCGGTGACTTCTATACTTACCGGTGAAGATGGCCGCCGGGATCCTCTTCCTCCGTGGACCGCAGCTCTTCTGTGCGGTCCATTGCCGATTCCAGCCTCCTGATTGGCTGGAATCGGCACGTGACGGGGCGGAGCTACACGGAGCCGGCATCCTGCACGAGAGGCTCCATTGAAGAAAGCAGAAGACCCGGACTGCGCAAGCGCGGCTAATTTGGCCATCAGAGGCCGAAAATTAGTCCGAAACCATGGAGACGAGGACGCTAGCAACGGAGCAGGTAAGTATAAAACTTTTTATAACTTCTGTATGGCTCATAATTAATGCACAATGTACATTACAAAGTGCATTAATATGGCCATACAGAAGTGTATAGACCCACTTGCTGCCGCAGGACAACCCCTTTAATGGACAACCCGGTGTAACTAAATCAGTGTTACATTAAGACTAGATCTCCATTGAGTAACCCTTGATTTTACCGCTACCAGTAGGCTGCCTAGATCATATGCTCGAACTATACTGTGGTGTTTAGCACTTGGGCTATGCTCACATCTGTGCTAGAGGCTCCATTCAGAGCCTCCGCTACCGGTCCGTCCAAAACTATCAGTGGTCTAGAGGGAGGCTGGATGGACCCCATTATAATCACCAGGATCCGTCTGTGTGCAGTTTTTCTGATGTGACTGTAGTCTTTCTTATATATTGCCAAAGAGCGCCACCTGCAGGCTAAGCCAGTATAAGCTGGTAACATGCTACTGAAATGTGCACTACACCAGTGTTCTTCAACCTGCCTGTGGCTCTGAGGGCCTGCTGGGAGTTGTAGTTTACAGTAGCTGGAGAGGCACAGGTTGGTGAACACTACATAATGGACTACACAATTTTATATATTTGTAATCTGTCCATGACCAAAAATAGTAAAAAATCTTTTACTCCTCCATCCCAGGTCTCTGCAACCCCAGCACCGCAGCTCCGTTCTCCCCGTTAGCACCCTGTTTACAAGCTGCAGAGTCGGCCTCTCAGCAGAACATCACAGGCTGCTGCAGCCAATCAGCAAGGTTCTTCTTGTCGTTCGTGCACATGCAGCGCCACATCATGCGTTTCAATGGGGCTGACAGAAGTGGCCAAGTGTAAGCGCTTTGCTCTCTCCAGCAGTCCCTCTGAAAATTAATGGATCGGTACTGCGCATGTGTGACTGCTACTCCTCTCCCTCTCCTCCTCACTGTGGGGGGTGCAGTGAGCCTGCAGTGATGAGAAGAGGGGAACAAGGGATCCCCCATTCTCAAGATCAGTGGCAGTCTCAGCAATGAGACCCCCACCGATCAAACTTTTATTACCTATCCCATGGATGGGTAATAAAAGCCAGTTGTGGTACAACATCTTTAACCGCTGTGGCCTGCGATCTCTTGCTGCGGGTAGAACAGAGGTGCGGCACTGGAGTTGCGAGGATCTGGGATGGGTGAGTATACGATCCTAATTTTGGGCATGAGCAGCTTAAAGGGGTGGTCTCGCGAAACCAAGTGGGGTTATACACTTCCGTATGGCCATATTAATGCACTTTGTAATATACATCGTGCATTAAATATGAGCCATACAGAAGTTATTCCACTTACCTGCTCCGTTGCTAGCGTCCTCGTCTCCATGGTTCCGTCTAAATTCGCTGGCAGCTTGCTTTTTTAGACGCGCTTGCGCAGTCCGGTCTTCTCCATTCAGCACGAGCCGCTTCAGTGTGCTCCCCGCTACAGCTCTTCTGCGCATGCGCAGACGAGCTGTCACTGCTCGGGAGCGCGCTGGAGCGGCCATTCTGTACCTTCCTCTGTTAGAGGAAGGTGCAGAGCTGCCGAGCTGCCGGAGAAGCCGCCCAGCTGTCCCGCCGTCCAGCTGTCCTGGTAAGTGATGGGCCGGGGGGGGGCTGCCGCTGCGCCGGGCTGTCGCTGCGATGGGGGGGCTGTCGCTGCGATGGGGGGGGGCTGTCGCTGCGATGGGGGGGGCTGTCGCTGCGATGGGGGGGGCTGGCGCTGGGCCGGGGGAAGTAGCGCTGGGCCGGGGGAACTAGCGCTGGGCCGGGGGGGGCTGTTGCTAGGCCGGGGGAACTAGCGCTGGGCCGGGGGGGGCTGTCGCTGCGATGGGGGGGCTGTTGCTGCGATGGGGGGGCTGTCGCTGCGATGGGGGGGGGCTGTCGCTGCGCCGGGGGAAGTAGCGCTAGGCCGGGGGAACTAGCGCTGGGCCGGGGGGGGCTGTCGCTGCGCCGGGGGGGCTGCCGCTGCGCCGGGCTGTCGCTGCGATGGGGGGGCTGTCGCTGCGATGGGGGGGCTGTCGCTGCGATGGGGGGGGGCTGTCGCTGGGCCGGGGGAAGTAGCGCTGGGCCGGGGGAACTAGCGCTGGGCCGGGGGGGGCTGTTGCTAGGCCGGGGGAACTAGCGCTGGGCCGGGGGGGGCTGTCGCGCCGGGGGGGGCTGTCGCTGCGATGGGGGGGCTGTCGCGATGGGGGGGGCTGTCGCTGCGCCGGGGGAAGTAGCGCTAGGCCGGGGGAACTAGCGCTGGGCCGGGGGGGGCTGTCGCTGCGCCGGGGGGGCTGCCGCTGTGATGGGGGGGGGGGGGGGCTGCGCCGGTTACCTGCTGCCTGGCGGTGGGTGACTGGTCGGCGGCTGCGGTGGGTCCGGTCGGCGGCTGCGGGGCGTCTGGTTGGCGGCTGCGGGGCGTCTGGTTGCCATGGAGACACAGCTGGCAGCGTCTCGGGAGCGCGCACGTCGGGCTGCAGCGAGCGACGGGAAAAGAGCCGGCGGCCATCTTGGGGAAACTTATATAAGTTGCTGAAACGCTGGAACGGTAAGTACGAACCAGCTAGAAATGTCATTTACAGGGGGGCTTAGTAATGTATGCTTAATGGGGGGGGACTGGGCAAAAAAAAAAATTCACTGCTTCCTCGAGACAACCCCTTTAACTTTTTTTTTAATCTCCGAAAACCCTTTTTAAATCTTTCAGTTGCAATTATTTTATCAGCAAAGATGTAGTAAATATGTCTAGGTTAAAGGGGTCGGCCGTATATCTGGTAAAATTTGAAATCTGCTATAAATTAGCCTGTTTTTTTTCCAGGGTACTGACAACATCACACTAATAGGTCCGCCTGTAGTAAAATGATGAACAGAGCTGTACTTACCACGCCGCCACATGTTTGTTGTGACAGCGGTTGTCGCTAGAAGTCAGGTGACTACTGCAGCGTTAACTCTCCTGCCATCATGGCGCTCTCATCCTGAGTACCATGATGCCACGAGTTCAGGAACGTGACGCTGCAGCATCTCCTGACTTCCGGTGATGGCTACTTTCACAACAAAAGGGCGGCGGCAGAGGGGCAAGTACAGCTCAGACAGCCCTAATAAAGGGATGTTGTCCGATAACTGGACAATCCCTTTAAGGAAAACACAAAAATAAATTTAAATGTATCAATATGTATCTTTTATTAGCTGTTTAAGGTCTGTCTCTTCTTCATTTCCATTGCAGGGGGTGTTGTTTTTAGTCGTCGGCAGCTTGTTCAGCAAACCTTGTGAGATCACTGGTAGCTGCATATTCAAACTGATCGCCACCAATCCCCAGGGAGGAGCAAGTGCTTTTATTATGGCCTACACCATACCCGAGGGACTTGGTAATAGGTAAGAAGACAGTCTAAAATAAGCCAATTCTTTTCATTAAAGGGGTCCTTCACTTTGGACAATCCCTTTATGTAAGGGCCCTTTTACACTGAACGAATCTTCCTGTGTAAATGGCTCTTTAGAAGAGTTCCCAGTAACAAGCTGCTCACAGGGTGTCCCATTGTTGAGACTCTCAGCTGTCACCTGCAGGGATCCCTGGCAGCAAGGGCCCAACGCCACCACAGGGGAGGTGAAGCATCACACTGCTCTCATTGAAATGAATGGGCTATCTGTCTAAGGCCGGTTTGAGACTAGCAAATTGTAACCTGTCCGTAATTCAGATCCATATTATGGAAGGTTAGAGATGACGTTACAACTGGATGTCATCAGGATTTGTCTCTGTAGATTTTATTTTCTACTGCACAAATACTGATATGCCTTCACCCAATAGAAAAGAATAGCAACACGGCGTCAGAAACAAAAAAAAAAGTCATGACGCGTTTTGAAAAACAGTCATGAAAAATATTGTCATGTGAATAGATACACATATTTAAATTTGCTCCGTATTACGGTCTGCAAAATACAAGTGTCTAAAAATGGCCTAATGCGGTTAGGATGGGTCCTCCAGGGAGAGATGAGGCTCTTTGCAGCTGATCTCCACTTTAAAACAGCTTCATGTCCACGGGCGGATCGGATTCCACATGCGGATTTCCGCAGCGGGAGACCTGCGGAAATTATTTGTGGGAGATCACGAATGTAATGATTTTTCTGCGCAGATGCACTGCGGAGCATCTGCGCAGAAAAAAAAATCCGCAACCCCACCTCCCATGCTTTTGCCCACCTCAATTGATTTTAACCTTCAAATCCACAGTGCATCCGCATTTGTATTTTCGGATGCACTGCGGATCGTCCGCACCCATTGACATCTATTGAGCCCGTACTCCCTGCAATGGAGCATGCTGCGATTTGTTTTCCGCGCCAAACTATTTGCAAATCTAAACTGCATGCCTCAATTCAGATGCGGATGTGAACGCTTCCCTATGGGCACTTTGAATTGCGGATCTTTCGTGCGGTTGACCCGAGCAGATTTCGCAAATCAAATCTGCCCGTGGACATTGGGCCTAAATGAGAGTCCTGTTGAGGAGCCCACCTCTACTAAGATCCATCCTCCAGATAGTAACCCCTTCTGCTTGTGCATATTTAGATATCTGGAAGGTGATGTGAAGAAAGAAGGAGCGGCTGCTGTATTGTCTTGTGGAAGCATCGTACTCTGGGATCTCTCCAGAAGCCATTGCTCTGCGGTGCTCCCTGCAGACTCGGATAGACCCTGGTGTCTGGTACGATGGGGGAACAGGGATTCCTGTTTGCTTGCTGGACGAAACGATGGAACCATCTGCGTTTTTGAATATACCGACTGAAGTTACTGCAACACATGGAGACGTTACGTCTGAAGAGGATATCGAGGGAGAACTGATTTGAACCCAAGGATCTTGACCGCCATCCATTGACTTGTGTATTTCCTGTGGGAATTTGAAATACTAGGGGCTTCTACCCACTAATGGTTTTTTTAACGCTGCGTTTTTTTCCAATGGGACTTTCTAATGTTAAAATTGCATCACACAAAAATCGCAAAAGTACAAACTTGCGATTTTTGTGCGATGTGATTTTTTTTTCTAACATTAGAAAGTCCCATTGAAAAAAAAAAAAACGCAGCGATATCGCAACGTTAAAAAAAAACCGCTAGTGGGTAAAAGCCCTAAGACGGACGTCTTGCTGTTGAAATCCATTTAGGAATCTTCATATGTCAAAACCCTTTGGCACTGTTACCGAGAATCTGACACAAGATCCAACAAAGAGTCAGTATTGTGCAATGAGAATGTTCCTACATTCCCAGTAACAGGTTTGAGCTGCTATAGCAGAGTTCCTAACCTGCGACTGTAGAACTACAACTCTCAGCATGCCCTGACCTAATGAGAGTAGGAGCTGGAAAGCCAGAGGTTGGGGAACAATCCCTTCTATAGGATTGTCAGCGGTGATTGGAGATATGATCTTACCATCTATCCCATATCAGAAGACCATCTTCACTGGACTTTCCCTTTTAAGTATTTTTTTCCTCAGATGTTCCTCAGGGAAATAGTGATGTTTCAGATCTCTGCTTCTTATTTTAATCAGTTGTGGTTGATACACTGGTTAAAAAAAAAATCACATTGAGTGTCTTTTTAGGCAATTGAAATCCTTCCTCCCTCAGGATTGTTTTACAGGGAGAGACTGACCAGTATACAGAATAACTTCCCCTCCTTGCTTCATGCCAGTGATCAATGGCATAAGGTAGTGGAGCACCGAACAGTCTAGTCTCACAAAGTAGAGGAGGCATGAAGACGTCTTATGTTGCTGCTTGTGGAATTGCTGCTGCTACATTAAGGTGGGGACGTGTTAGGAGAATCAGGTCCCCCATGTGTAAAAGTAATAAACCCAACCCTCTGTGATGTTAGAGATCCTGGGAGGGGGAGATCTATACTATGTGACCTTGTGTTGGAGGTGCCAACACCACTGCATCGGAAAAGTTGTACTCGCCCCAAACGGCCCCTTTTTAAGTTGAGTACAGTGGTAAAACAACATTTCACTAAAGGACTACTAAGTGGTTTTATAGCATTGATGTACTACTATATGTTGGTTCTATTTTATATATAAAGTTATATATAGAGAGAGAGTTATATATATTTGCATGTTTGTGTAAAAACAAGAATTTCATAGGATTTCTATTATCTTGGCACATATATACTTTTTCTTTTACAATAAAACTAAGGATATGTAAAGTGGACTTGTCTTTTTTAGGCTGGTGACAGTTTGGCATATGCCAGCTGCATTTATCTGACTGCGGGCCTACTGATCCCAACTCTGAGCAGCATAGGAATCCTATCAATAATTAACGCCATTGTCCAATAAAGAGAACTTGTCAGAAGTGTCCCAGATGTCAGCAGATGAATGGAGCAGTAGTGCACACATGACCGCTACTTCATTTGGGGCACTTGAAACCCCTGTGCATGATTGGTGTGGGTCCCTGCAGTCAGATTGCCAATGATTAAATAGTTATCCTGTAGGTATGTTATTTTTGTAGGACAGCCCCTCTAAGTGGATCAGTGCTCGTTAATGCCCACTGATCAGCTGACTGACATGACAGCGGCACTCAGCTGAGCACCGCAGCCGCTTAAAGGAGATGTCTCGAGGAAGCAGTGATTTTTTTTTTTTGCCCAGTCCCCCTAATTAAACATACATTACTAATTACCCCTGTAAATTACTTTCCTAGCTGGTTTCTACTTACCGTTCCAGCAACTTATAAAAGTTTCCCCAAGATGGCCGCCGGCTCTTTCCCCGTCGCTCGCTGCAGCCCGACGTGCGCGCTCCCGAGGCGCTGCCAGCTGTGTCTCCATGGCAACCGGACGCCAAGCAGCCGCCGACCGGACGCCCCGCAGCCGCCGACCAGTCACCCACCGCCAGGCAGAAGGTAACCGGCGCAGCCCCCCCCCCCCCCCCCCCCCATCACAGCAGCAGCCCCCCCGGCGCAGCGACAGCCCCCCCCGGCCTAGCGCTAGTTCCCCCATCACAGCGGCAGCCCCCCCGGCCTAGCGCTAGTTCCCCCATCACAGCGGCAGCCCCCCCCGGCCTAGCGCTAGTTCCCCCATCACAGCGGCAGCCCCCCCCGGCGCAGCGACAGCCCCCCCCGGCCTAGCGCTAGTTCCCCCATCACAGCGGCAGCCCCCCCCCCCGACGCAGCCCGGCGCAGCGGCAGCCCCCCCCGGCCCATCACTTACCAGGACAGCTGGGCGGCTTCTCCGGACAGCTCGGCAGCTCTGCACCTTCCTCTAACAGAGGAAGGTACAGAATGGCCGCTCCAGCGCGCTCCCGAGCAGTGACAGCTCGTCTGCGCATGCGCAGAAGAGCTGTAGCGGGGAGCACACTGAAGCGGCTCGTGCTGAGAGGAGAAGACCGGACTGCGCAAGCGCGTCTAAAAAAGCAAGCTGCCGGCGAATTTAGACGGAACCATGGAGACGAGGACGCCAGCAACGGAGCAGGTAAGTGAATAACTTCTGTATGGCTCATATTTAATGCACAATGTATATTACAAAGTGCATTAATATGGCCATACGGAAGTGTATAACCCCACTTTGTTTCGCGAGACCACCCCTTTAAGTCCATACCAGGCACAGCACTGTATATTGCATAGCAGCTGTGCCTGGTATAGCAGCTCAATCCCCTTCACTTGAATGAGACTGAGCTGGTCTCAGGCCATGTGACCAATGAACGTGACATCACATGCCTGAGAGTAGTCTGCAATGCTCATCAGATCACCAGCTTCTTCAGCTGATCAGCATAGGTCCCGAGTGGTGAACCTCCATCAATCAGCTATTGATGACCTATCCTGAAGATAAGTTATCAATAGTTTAATCCTAGAAAAACCCTTATGGGCTGGATTCACACGAACGTATATCAGCTCGGTTTTCACGCCGAGCCGATACACGTCGTCCTCATCTGCGGGGGGGGGGGGGGAGGGGGGATGGAAGAGCCAGGAGCAGGAACTGAGCTCCCGCCCCCTCTCCGCCCCTCTGCACTATTTGCAATGAAAGGAGGCGGGGGGCTAAGTTCCGAGAATTAGCCCCATCCTGCCTCTCCCCATTGCAAATAGTGCAGAGGGGCAGAGAGGGGGCGGGAGCTCAGTTCCTGCTCCTGGCTCTTCCATCCTCCTCCCCCTGCACACGAAGACAACGTATATCGGCTCGGCGTGAAAACCGAGCCGATATACGTTCGTCTGAATGCAGCCTTACTGTTACAGCCCCCCCCCCCCCCCCCCCAATGCACCCTGAGTAAGTGACTAAACAGGGCCCAATGAGGGACCTATAAATGACTGAGGGGGCACAATGGGTCCCTATTAATTACTGGGATGCACCGAGGGGTCTATAAATTACTAAGCGGGCACAGCAGGTCCTTATTGATTACTATAGGTGCACTGAGGGGCCTAAAAGTGACTCGGGGGGGGGGGGGGGGAACAGACTGTCCTTACTGATTACTCAGACTGCACCGAGGGGCTTATAAAAGACTCAAGGGGCACAGCAGGTCATTATTAATTATTCAGGGTGCATTGAGGGGCCTATAAATGACTAAAGTGGTGCAACGAGCCTTTATTAATTACAAGGGTGCACCAAGGGGCCCATAAATGACTAAGGGTGCACAGCAGGTCCTTACTGATTACTTGTGGTGCATTGAGGGGCCTGTAAATGACTCTAGGGGAACAGCAAGACCTATAAAGGACCCCATATAAACCTGAAGCTGGCGCCATCCAGTGCCACTCTGAGAATTATTCCATTGTAAATAATTATAATTCACATCAAGCAGCGGGGTATTTTTTATCATGAGACAGTCTCACAAGCCTGATACTGTGGCCACGTGACCACCTCAATGACACCCCGTGACCTTCCCCTCCGTCCTCACTGGGTGTACCATGATGGCGCGGGTATAACAAGATGGCGGCGCGACTCTTACGCTGGACATAGAAGTCCATGCTCGTTCTGTGTAGTCGGTCAGGCATCACGAATCCTATACTCCGCCTTGCACAAAGCCTCATTATTACGTCCGGTTCGCGCCTTGCCCTTGGTTCCCGCCGTAAGGCCCTTCTATCCCTTCCTGGCCCGTCTCTATGGTTACAGGCCCCTCTAGCCCACCAGCCGGAAGTCGCTCTGTTCCTCTGCGCGCCGCGGTGCAGTGTGGGTAGGCGCTGTCAGCCATGGCGTCCCGTGTCCTCTGTGTGTGTGTCCGCTCGGCGCTGCGCCCCCTGCCCCGCCGCCGCCTGCCTGCACTGAGCACCTCCGCCTGCAGGCCGCGCTCGTCCCTGGTCAGAGCTGCAGCCGCCGCCTCGGTCCTCGCCTCACAGGTACGGCAGCCTCTACGGAAGGCCGGTCAGGGGTCACCGGTCACCTGCGGGAGAGGGGGATGTGTGCCTGCCGAAGCACGTGTAGTCACGTGCTGTCGCCGTATGTCGCGACAGGTGGTGACACGGGATGCCCTCTCCTGACTTGAGCAGGTTCTGGTGATGTGCTGCCCCCTGGAGACCGCCGCAGACATAGCAATGCAAGTATTTAAAGTTAGTACTCATCCACAGGGTAGGGGGTAACCGCTGAGACCCCCACAGAGAACGGGGGCTGGTGCATTCACTGCAGTGACAGTGCTGGAGACTAGAACAGTATGGCAACTGCGCTGCCGCCATTGAAGTGACTGCAGCAGCATTGCACCTCCACTCATTCAGGGACCGAACGGACCCCCCTTCTTGAGATCATCGGAGGTTCCAGCGGCCGGACCCCCAAGATCATAAAGCCACCCCCCTATCCTTTGGATAACTTGGTACAACCCCTTTTTAAAGGAATTGTCCATGAGTGTCCCGGCGTCGCTGCATGTCTGTCACCTGACCTCGCAGTATCAGTGGGAGCCGTGAGGGGGGGTCGAAAAGGACTTGCAGACAGGCCGGGACACAACTGCAAAGAAATGTGCATCTAGGGGACCTTACTTAATCTAAGAGTTGTGTTTATAGGTCAGAACCTTCACGTCGCCCTCCGTACAGAAAAATAAAGCTGCAGGGAGTCAAAAGATGGCAGAAAAAAATCAATTTTTGTTCCGACTGAGCCCTCCTCTGGAGGAAGTAGGCGGAGCAAAAGATTATATTTATATATAATATGATTTTTTTTTTGATTGGCTGTTATTCCTGTTAACCCTCTGTGCTCTGTTTCCGCAGGTCTCTGGCTCCTTATATCAGCCGTGTCGCCAGTACAGCGGCCCCCCTCCGCTCACTCTGGATGGGATCTCCGAAAGAGTTTTATATGTAATGAAGTTGTACGATAAAGTTGACCCAGAAAAGGTATGTTCCCAATTGTTAATGCTGTGACCTTGATGGCGTTGGGCTTGGGGTCTGTTCACACCCCGCTGTTCGCCTGTAGGGATGAGCAATTTAGTCAGGGGGGGAAAAAAACTTTTTTTTTTTTTTAAAAGATTATTTGAGTAAAGAAAATGAGATCAAAAAGTTGAAAAAACAACAAAAAACTACTGACAATTCTCCGACAGAAGGGAGTTGCGTGTGCAGCTGTTCCATACTGTGTGATTATCAGAAGTGTCTTAAGCCTGTGTCCCATGGACATATTTGCACAACCATTGGCGCGCTCAATACGCAGTGAATAGAACCCGTTGACTTCATCGGGTTCATTCACATAAGGAATTTGGTTTGTGCGAAAAAATACGTAGCGTGCTCTAGTTTTTTGCGCATTTACGCAAATTCAGTAAAATACGCATAGGAGTGTGCAAAAATGCAACACCCATCGTTTAAATACTCAGCCTAAATGGACTAAGCTCTGTAAATTTACGGCTCTTGGTCCTGGACTTTAATCCTAGCGGATAGTAAAAGTACACCATGAGATTAAAGCTTCTGCCTTCATCTTTCCCAGGTACATAGCGCTGTGACCACCAGCTCCCCCTGTTGTAGCAGAGCTGCAGGGTCCTAGCAGACTCTGATCAGCTCTGCCACTGGCTATTGTCACTACAAGGGGTTGTTTTCCCTGTAACTCCGGCTCTTATGGATGCCCCGGCTACAGTAAAAAAAAAAGTGTGGGTGTTTTTGTTTTTTTATATGATGTCATGGGGGTCATAGATGGTAAAAAAAATAGTTACATAAATAAGTAAAAATTACAAAATAAAATAAAAATAAATACATAAAAAAGGAAATGACCCCCAAACCGTTGCTGTATGCGCCCTGTAATCCAACACCATGCATATTGTATATCAAAACGTCCAAAACAAAAAGAACCCGTTCCCATACTTTATTTTAGAGTAAATATACTAATTTTAAAAAAGAATGTTAATCATTTTTATAGCCTTTCACCCCCAATCAAACTAAAAAACAGAAAAAAAGGCAGTGAAAAAGATTTTTTTTAAATAGCCCTATATGTCATGGGAAAAAAATGCAGCAAAAATAATTGTGGTAGCCGAAGGAAAAAAATAGGGCAGTAAAATCACCACATGGGTAAAATCCCTAAAAAGTGTCTGGTCCTTTAGGTACAAAACAGCCTGGCCTTAAGGGGTTAAGGTAGATTCATGTGAAGCGGATTTGGGTTGGACTTTCTGCTGAGTCAAAAGACTTTGGTGCAGATCCACAGCAGAAGTCACCTCTTCAATTGAAAGGGTGAAACTTGCTGCAAAACGCCATCAAAATTCGCACCAGAAACTGCCACAAGGGATTGCACCCCGGGGTTACACTTGGCATCACCTTCACTTTTAAAAAGGGGCAATTGATAATTAATATGTCTGGAATTACAGAGCAATTCCACAATATATTGTTATAAAATGGGCCCCATCCCGATATATAAATTTTACAAGGGGAGCATCCCTTATTGCAGAACATCCTGCCCCACTTGTCAGATCATAGAATCCTAGAATGTTGGAAGGGACCTCCAGGGTCATCGGGTCCAACCGCCTGCTCAGTGCAGGATTCACTACATCATCCCAGACATATGTCTGTCCAGCTTTTGTTTGAACACTTCCATTAAAGGAGAACTCACCACCTCCCGTGGTAACCTGTTCCACTCATTGATCCCCCTCACTGTCTAATATGTAATTTGTGTTTCCTCCCTTTTAGTTTCATCCCATTGCTTCTAGTCTTTCCTTGTGCAGATGACAATAGGGCTGATCCCTCTGCACTGTGACAGCCCTTCAGATATTTGTGGACTGCTATTAAGACTCCTCTCAGCCTTCTTTTTTTGCAAGCTAAACATTCCCAGATCCTTTAACCGTTCCTCATAGGACATGATTTGCAGACCGCTCACCAACTTGCTCCAGTTTGTTTTGGTTTTTTTTTTGGTTTTTTTTAATGGGGTGCCAAGAACTGGACACAGTATTCCAGATGAAGTCTAAGAGTAGAGGGGGATAACTACCTCATGTGATCTAGACTCTATGCTTCTCTTAATACATCCAAGAAATGTTTGCCTTTTTGGCTGCAGCATCACATTGCTGACTCATGTTCAGTCTATGATCTATTAGTATACCCAAGTCTTTATCATATGTGCTGCTGCTTAGCTCAATTCCTCCCATTCTGTGCTTCCTTCATTTTTCTTGCCCAGATGTAGGACTTTGCATTTCTCCTTGTTAAATACCATTCTGTTAGTCACCACCCAGTGTGCAAGCTTTTCTAGATCTTTTTGAATACTCTCTTCCCTAGTGTTAGCTATCCCTCCTAGCTTTATGTTGTCGGTAAATTTGATCAGTTTCCCATCAATTCCCTTTTCCAGATCATTTATAAAAACGTTGAACAACACTGGGCCCAGGACAGAGCCTTGTGGTACCCCACTTGATACATTCTTGATGCAGCCATTTATGACCACTCTTTGAGTACGATCACTCAGCCAGTTGTGAATCCACCTAACAGTTGCCTTGTCGATCCCATATTTGGTCATTTTTTCAATAAGTATAGTATGAGATACTTTGTCACTTGCTTTACTAAAGTCAAGATATACTATATCCACCGCTTTTCCCTAATCAACCAAGTCAGTAATTGTCATACAAGGAAATTAGATTCGTCTGGCATGACTTGTTTGTTACAAACCCATGCTGGCTCTGGTTAATAACTCCATGTATATCCAAGTACTTGCATACATGCTGTTTAATAATTTGTTCAAAGATCTTTCCTGGTGTAGAAGTCAGGGTCACAGGCCTGTAGTTTCCTGGATCCACCTTCTTCCCTTTTTTTGAAGATAGGGACAACATTTGCCTTTGCCAATCTTCTGGGACTTCTCCTGTTCTCCTAGAATTTTCACAGATTATGGTGAGTGGTTCAGCAATTACCTCTGCTGCTTCCTTTAGTATCCTAGGATGTAATTCATCTGGACCTTGAGACTTGAATTCATGTAAGTTAGCTGAGTGTTCCCTCACCATCTCTCCGCTTACAGATAGCCTGCATTCTTTTATTCCCCCAATAACACAGGGAAGAGCAGTTGATGTTCCATCTACTTTCTGAGAGAAAACTGGTACAAAATAGGAATTTAAAAGTTTGGCCTTCTGAACATCATTCTTAACCAGTTCACCATTTTTATCTTGTAAGCATCCAATAGCATCTTTGACTTTTCTTTTGACATATGCCCAAAATCCTTTTTATTGCTTTTGCAAGCCTCAATTCATTATTAGCTTTTGAGACACTTGCCCTAACAGTTTCTGCAGACCACATTATATTCTTCTTTAGCTATTTCCCCCTTTTTCCATTTGATAAACATATTTTTCTTTGTTTTTAACATGTGTGCAAGTTCTGTGTTCATCCATCCTGGTCTCTTTAAATGCTTCCCATTTTTCCTACTTCTAGGGATTGTTAACGATTGTGCTTTGAGAATCTCATTTCGCAACATTTCCCAATCTTGTTGGACATTCCTGTCCTTAAGAACATCCCACCATTGGATTCTTCCTACCTTCTTTCTGAGTTCATTGAAATCTGCCTTTCTGAAATCCAACCTTGAGGTCTGAGTTTTCTCAGGTCTTCCTCCTTTTTATCCCAAATTCAAGGATATCATGATCACTGCCTCCTAAGGTCCCAGCCACCCTTACTTCCTCAACCATTTCCTCCCGGTTGGTAAGAAGTAGGTCCAAGATAGCAGATCCCCTTGTTTTCTCTTCTACCCTTTGGAAGATAAAGTTGTAAGCAAGAGCAGATAAGAATTTGTTGGATCCATTACTTTTACCTGAGAGATTCCCAACAAATGTCTGGATAGGTAAAATCTCCCATGATCTCTGTCATGCTTTTGTGAGAGCTTAGCCATCTGGTGTAGAAAGAGTTCATCACTATCTTCTGCTTGTCCAGGTGGCCTATAGTAAATGCCACAATGGTGTCCTTTCTGTTGTTCTCTCCTTGTATTCTTAGCCAAACCATTTCTACAGAACTCCCATGCTCTGAAGCTTGAATCTCTGTGGAGATGATGCTTTCCTAACATAAATACAATGCCTCCTCCCCTTTTTTAGGTCTGTTTCTTATCAATTAGTTGCATCCTTCAAGCCTTGTATTCCAATCATGTGTATTATTACACCAAATCTGTGATGCCTGTGACATTTATATTTCTCTTCCTGTGTTAGGAGCTCCGATTCTCCTGGTTTGTTTCCCATGCTCTGTGCATTTGTATAAAAATTTTAGTTTGTGATCGGTGTCTCTTACTCCTCTACTTTCCTTATGAATTCTTTGTCTTTGTTTTTTCTTTCCACTTCTAATAGCGAGGTTCTCGAATGTATTAATTAACTGGATATTTTTACCTGGACTTTCACTTCATCACCAGATGTATGGGCAGTGTGCTGCGTGGTTATAAAAACCCAGTGTGAAAGCTACATATGTGATGGTTGTTCATTGCGGGTTTTTACACATAAAACAATTGTATTAAAAAAAAACACATATAATTTTTAACCTGTAAGAACCATGCAGCACACACGGCCACGTTACAAACCCGTAGCAATTAGCAATGAAACGCGTGCAATTTTGCCACATGGTCTATGACTGTGGAGAACACTACTTCATAAATACACCCATAAGCCAGTTCCAGACTAGCATATTGCTGCATTTCTGTGTCTGTAATACGGAAATGTGTCCTGGTCTGACTGTTGGTGTGCTGACCAATCCTCGGACCATCATGGCGACCTATGATCTGAGTTTCGGTCAGTAACTTCTGCATCGGGGCGGCAACACATGAACATATGGAGTGCAAAGAGGCACAGCAGATGCATGGTGGTCTGCTCCTGTGGGCACACCACTGCCCAGGGCCCATCGGAGGATCCTCTAGTGAGCCAGTCTGATCGCCTACATTACTACGGAGGAGCATCACTGCCTTCAGCACCGCCGCTTGGCTACAGCAGTCAGTGGATTAGTGTAAGAGGCTGCTAAACTGCTCTGCACATAAAATGAGTTTAGCAGCCCCCTACTTCACTGCTTCTTCCTACAGCACCCACTACCATGCATGATCTTAGGCCCACCCATGGGATCATAGCTGAAATAGGCTATACAATTTCTAGCAAAACTCTGAATTGTGGGGCACTGAAATGGTGAACGCGTTTGGTCAAAGGGGTTGTACCTAGTTTACAAATTTTCCCCTATCCACATAATAGGAGATAACTAACTGATCGGTAGGGGTGTCACCTCTGAGAACCCCGTTGATTTTTGAACAAGGGTCTAATCCTCCTCACCTCAGGGCTACTGCACCCCACAGTGGAGAGCAGACTGAATTGAACGCTGGTCACACTAACGCTCCATTCACTTTTAGTAGGAGATGGCAGTGCCAAGTATTTGGATATTTCTGTCTGCCCCATTGAAATGAATGGAGCTCTGACCACTCATGCTCGGCCAGCGCACCGTTCATTCTGATGTCAATGGCGAGGGGGCAGAAAAAGCAGCCTCCATGGTGACAGGCAGAGGGAGACAGGGGATTTGATCTCAAACTGTGAGACCCCCACTGATCAGCAGGTCATCCTGTGTTTAGGGGGTAACTTGCAATCTTGGCACAACCTGTTTAATTGCCCAGCCCCACGTCAGGACTATTTCCCAGTGTATGCCTCCAATGTATGTTGGACGTTGACTCGCAGTACCACGCAGTAGTGTACATGTTGGTGGTTTTTTCGTATAGTCACACTTCGTGAAAATTCTACGGATATTCTCTGGCAAAATCTACAGCATTTCTTGGTCTAACTAGTGGCTACAGATGCTCCGGATGAAATTTGCTGGGCATCCGCAGCTGATTTTGATCGTTTTTGATGCAGAAATGCAACGGAAAATCGGCAGCATTTCTGCCATATGTGAACATATCCGTCATTATCTCTTCTGTATAGGGAGAACAAAAGTGTGCCAGCCCAGTGATAAAAGGATATTCTTTTGGTATATACTGGGTGCCTACAATATAGTCCATGTATGCGTCCTGGACTTCTGCGTATTATAGTCACCTTGCTAAAAAGCGTAGTTTTCGAATTTCAGAAATTAAAACTAATTCATTGTGTATCAATCAAGATCTGTTTGCTTTCAATGAATGGGGAGACGTCATTGTTTAATCCCAGAAAGGTTTCTAACATGGCAGGGGGCACAACATAATGTAAGGCAGTTACACGGTCACTGCAGTCTGAGATCATCTATGTTACTATGATAACCAATGTGCTAACTAGAAAAAGTAGAAATCGCATTATTTACCTAGATGACCATTTTGTGCTGAAAAATCCCTCTTAAAAAGCCAGCCGCTCGCTTACTGACTACAAATGTGGACAAGTAAAATCCCTCACGGATCACAGGATGTGGGCGAGGGTGAGTGAGGGTGAGACCACGTGCTTCTTATGGGAAGGAGGAAGAGAGATGGGCATAGACGTCACCAGAGAAATCTGAAAATAGGGTTTTGGCCTGCAGAGAACAGTGGTGATAAATGCAGGATACAAGTGATATAATGACCAGATACAGGGTTATTCTTCATGTACACACGGCAGCTCAAAGACTGGGAGCGCATTAAATATTAGACGCAACTGATAAAATTAGAAATGGCGCGTGTTCGTAAGTTCGGTGCATTTCACTTAGAGGGGTATCTTGGACAATCCATTGATTCCTAGGACAAGCCATCAATGTCTGATCAGCGGGGATCCAACTGCTTCGTTAATTAAAAATACTGATTGTTGCCTCTTCCCTTGCAGCTATCAATCAACTCGCACTTCATGAAAGACCTTGGACTGGATAGTTTGGACCAAGTTGAGATCATAATGGCAATGGAGGATGAGTTTGGTAAGAAATTGTTGCTGAATATTGCTATCATTGAGTTATTATAACATTTTATTTTTTTTACCTTTTTGTAAACCCGCCATAGATGTTAGTACGGGTTCCTATCGGTAATCTGTGCAACAGTGTTAGCTTATTAGGAGTCTCTTGAGCGGTTGTCTGCCTTCTGCATACGTTAGGGAAAAGCCATACACAGCCATGGAATTTCATGGAAAACCTCTGAATTGCATTACTGCTCATCATACCCTGCATGGAGACGCCCCCCCTGTATCTGTGGGTACCAATGTGAACAGGCTACGGCACCCATTTATGGCAGTGGCTGTCTCCAAGCCCTCGGCGCAGAGAGGGCTTCCATAGTGTCCCTGCACAGTAGAGGACACCACTCTCCCTGGAAGCTGCAGGCTCCGAAGGTATTCATCTCCGCTATGGGGTGTCCGTAGAGCTCCTGTACCTGCATACGTGCAGAAGACACAGCTGCTGCCATCTCTGGCAGCTATGGATGCTGTAGTTTTATGCCGGTACCCAGAGATGGGGAGAGGGGGCTTATTCACACCTGCATACAACTTCCCAGCACAACTGTCTCTTCCATCTTTTGAGCAGAAAACCTAATAAAATGTTTCCCTTTTTCCACTCATTGTTTTCAGTGGGCTAAAAAAAAGCCAATTTTAAAAAACTAGAACAAATGGCGCTGCAGATTGCACCGTTTTTTCTTTCCTGGAACAGGAGGAACTGATGGCAATTTGTTTTGTTTTTTAAAAACCCATTAAAAGCAATGGGGAAAAATGGAAACTCCTAACTCCAGTTTTTCTGCTCCAAAAACGGATTTTCTGGCACAATTCTAACACGTGTGAACTCTGCTTGAGTCAGCTCTCAGGTGAGTGTATTGTAGCCTGCCCGTAATGCAGATGTTACAGGGGGCATTACAGCCATACGTCATCAGTATTAGTCCTCCGCATATTTTATTTTCTACTGGATAAATATGGATCTGTATAAACCATACTAATACGGAGGCAAAAACAGACCAAGTAAGTCATACTACCTTTTTTTTTTTTTTTTTTTTTAAAGTGGGCATTAAAAATACAGCGCTGTGAATGGCTATATAGACTTACATTTCGATCTGTTTTACGGTCTGCAAAACAGACCACATGCAGAGCTGAGATACTTGTCTGAAGGCAGTACTGAAGCCATTTAGCAATTCCTACCGCTGTTACTCGGAGTGTAGGACGTTTCTGAAATTTCATGCCATAAGCAGACAACTCAGTTTGTAAATGCAGAGCTGTATTCACAATTCAGCACTGTATAGAAATATAAAGACCTACTGTCCTCAACCAAATATAGGTCCGTGTGTAAACCTCTGCACCAACCTCCTGTGTAGTGTCTGGTGCTGGTAACTGCAGGCACGGCTCCCATTGACTTCAGTGCCTACAGTTCCATCGCCGGCAAATATAAGGGAGATTGGCGCGGAGGCTTCCAATCCGACCTCTGGGTTATTGCGGCGCTGACAGCATTCGCACGCACAGCTGATCGGTCTGGGTCCTGACCGGTGGACCCCGTCCGATCAACTATCTATGACCTTTCCTGATAGGTCATCAATAGTATTTAACTGGAAAACCCCTTTAATCTCTTCTCCCTGAAGCCTGCAGACTGTGAATATAATAGCAATGTTTCTTCCCTCATGTCCATGGATGTGATTTCGCCGTCGGTAAATTGCCGGCGAATCACGCAGCCTTAAGCTTTCCATAGCATTGCTATGGAAAGCTCCGGCCCCCTGTCCACGAGCGGAGAATCATTGCGATTCTCCGCTCACGGACGGCAATTCGCAGCATGCTGCGAATTGCAGCGATTCTCTACGGTTAGCCTATCTGTCAGGCTGACTGGCGGAGATTTGTCTGCCGGCTCCTGCTCCCGGGCATCGGCTCCTGTGGTGGAGGTCCACCGTGGGATACCACAACTTCCCCTACTTCCAGATTTCCCCGCAGGGCATATGTTTGGGGTATGGTTACTACCCCCTTGTTTCCATTCTATGAAAGTTCCTTTGGAAAGCCATGCTTGTTTAGTTAGCATTTCTACAAGCTGACTGGCATCACTTGCTTAAAACTGGCACACTTGATCCTATGTAGGGTGTAACTGAGACCTGTAAGGTCGTGCATGCTCCTCTGGGAAACATTGTATACAAATGGGGACATAGAACAATGCCTCTGCAGCACCACCTATTAGGTAGAATTCCTACTAGTTATGGTCTTTAACACTGATGAGGGGCATCACTGCTGGAGAAGATTCTGGTTTTAGCTTATATTCCCAGTCAGTTATAAGGCTTGTTAAGCAATTAACTTGACTTGCAGAAATGGTGCCTTCCATTAGGTGGCGCTGCAGATGTATTGTTCCATCTTCCCATCTGCATACATTTCCCAGAGGAGCATGTGTGGCCTTATAAGTCTCCTAGCACATCTAGGTGCTGTCCTTAAGGAGTAATGATGCCCTCCTGGACCCACTTCATAGGCATCCCAACCAGAAGCCTACTGTACACTGATGAGGGGGAAACCTTCTCCCAAACCTGTGTCTGTAAACGGTTCTCTTTTCCTTCTGGAGAAGACTCCGACTGTGGTTTATAATCCCAGTCATCGTTACAAGGCCTGTTAAAAGGTCTGACATTGACTTGCAGGAATGCTGCCTTCCAATAGTTGGCGCAGTAGAGGCATTGCTCCAGCTTCCATTTACATACAGCTGCCCAAGAGAAATGGTCTTGATGATGACAAACACTTGTGACACCTTATGGATAAAAATTGTCCAAAAGGCACCAATCCCAATCTGCTGTCCTGCGTTCCCTTGAAATGTCAGCATTTGTTTGGTTTGACTGTCAAACACTTTTTTTTTCTTGAACAGTCTCTATGCATAAAGTGCATTCTGCTCTATAGGTCCTCATTAACCAGTAACACTTATTTTAAATTGGTGCCATTACTCTGTCTTGCCACTAGGTGGCGAGCACCTGACATCTTTTAAATGTCTGCAGCTGCTCGGTTTTGCTCGCACGGGTACGTGATGGGAATACCAAATATTACTGTGTGTTATGGAGGGGCCGCACTCCCTGTCAGATACTTTGGTTCCCTTTCATCATCTTAAAGGTTATAATTTGCAATAAACCATCCGAAATGAAATGCGCCTGTGTTTTTCTATAAAAGGACGGTAGCTTTCCTGTATAGTACCCAGCCTTCAGTTTAAAATTGCGTAACATAGCAAGGTTTCCGTTTTGGGTTAGCATTGATAATTGTGGATGTCTGGCGTCTTTGTGCAGAAGCGCAAATCACTGGGGCATCCGGTCTATGGCTGGAGAAGTAGAGCAACACCTAAGGGTTAACACTTGTCCTATGGTACCAATCACAGCCCTCTTATGATATATAGATGACATGGGGGGGTATTTTTGGGGGGACCCCCTCCTCATGACCAGTGGACGTCTATAACATGGTCTTCACACAGTTTAGCCAGGAGCCGTGTCTTTGGTCCCGCTGCACATCTCTGCCCTTCTGCTGCATTGTGGATTCCATTCAGGAACGCTTGCCTTTAATTATGTGTGTCACTAGGACAGTCTCCGGCGCGGTGACATGTCTTCTCTGCCTGCTGTGATCTCTCCTCCCGCCACCTACTCGGGTTGCTAGGATACCAGATTGAGCGCAAGCATCGGTAAACGCACGTGCGGGGCGGCAGCACAGACTGCTTTCATCCCGATGTAGGTGAAAATAGTGGAAATCAAAAATCTGTTCCAGAAGTCTGAAGATAAATGGGTCCGTCTCCCATCACTATACCGTATATCATATGTCTAATTACTCCATCTCGTTACTTGCAGGCTTTGAGATTCCTGATGTCGATGGCGAGAAGCTGATGACCCCACAGGAGATTGTAGATTACATTGCAGATAAAAAGGATGTGTATGAGTGAAGTACATGTATCAGTTCCTCCGTTCGTTGTAAGTATAGCCGTCGCAGCTTTTCGCCAGTCACCTGATCTGCGTCTGATCGCAGCGGGCACATAATCGTGTACACGGAATGGTCACTTTATTAGAGAACCCCATCTAGTAGCGCGTTGGACCTCCTTTGGCCAGTCATGGCGTAGATTCCACTAGGTTTCTGCAGGAATATCGGCCCCTGCGGACAGGAAGCTTCTTGTAGAGCTGCAGATTAGATGGCGGTGCTGACGTGTTCTGTACAGCTGACAGGAAGGGGTCATCGATTCAAGCTGCTTGTGTCAAATTCTGACCACTTAACAACAGAAATCTGGGTTCATCTAACCAGGGGATGTTTTGCCACTGATCAGTCATCCAATGTTTGTGCTCTTTTGCTTGCTACACAATGGCGCAGGAACGGGTCTTCTGCTATTATAGCCCATCTGTTTTAAGGGATGATAAGTTGTGCCTTCAGATGTGTAAGGGCCAACTCACACAGGCATATTTTATGTCCATATTTTTACAGTATTTTTTTTTTTTTTTTTTTTTTTTACTGACTGAACACGAACTCAAGGGAAAAAAAATCCTAGTGCATTCTATACAGAGAAGCGCCAATCGGGAAAGGGCTGGGGTCTCCAATAAAGTGGCCATTCCGTGTAGAATCCTCACTAGTCTTCACATCTATACAACTTCTCCTCCTGATTTGTACATTTTATTGCACTACCTGTTTTGATTAGTAAAAGGTGTGGATGGCCAAGTGGACCAAGAAACTACTTCCTCCTCTCAATTATGCATAAAAAAAAAATCATTAGTTTATGATGAGGTCATAAGATATCAATTTTTGGACAAAACTGAAGTAGTCAAGCTCTTGAGAAAACAGATGTATTTTGTAGTCTGGCCCTTGGCCTTGATTCTTGGCCACTGGGTGTTGAGCTTCCTGTGACTGCGCTTGACACTTAGCCTGTCTGCAGGCAAAGTCAGAATAACAATGAGGTTCTCCTGGCTTTTCTCGCATACTTTCATTGTCAGGGATCATGCTAAACTGTTCCCTTAAGGCATTCAGTCTGATTTGCCCCCTTCTTGGGTGGAGGAATGGTAAGAGGTTCTTCATTTAAGCGCCTTTTACACTACCTGATTATTAGGCAAGGATGTTCACTGATCTCTGGGCCATATAAAATGACAGACTATTAGTCAACGAACGGGCAAATGCCCATCGGCTAATGGGGCGATGTCAGCTGTATGGGATTTGAATGAATCCTAGGCTGCCTTCTCACGGGCTGGAAATGCTGTGGAATTCGCCAGCGTTACAGTACAAGCGATGTGGAGGAGAATTCAAAAATCTTTCACATGCAGAGGAACATTTCCGCCATGAATAGGCAGCATTTTTTTTAAGACTCTGTGGATTCTAATTCCGCTGTATGTGTCTTTTATGCTGTGGATTTCTAACCTTGAAATAGAAGGAATCTGGAAGTAAATCCGCGCCATTTAGGTGTGAACCTCGTATTTACTGCAGGTTTTCCGTTGCAGAACGCCCACAGCAATTACTCGCTACGTGAAGCTGCCCTAATAGTCTGATACATGAGTGCTGTTCTCACTGATCTAAATTTGTCTTATTGTTTTCTCCATATTTCTGGTTTGTTAAGATTCTGGCACTGTGCGAATGGACGCACATAGCCCAACCATACTTACCTGCTGTAACCAATGGCAGCACAAATTACTGGCCGGTGGATGTAGATTGGCAGCATATAGGCAGCTGCAGTTTCTGCCTGCAACCTATTTAACATAAATATGGCACCAGAATTGACCTCAGTATATACTTGTGCACCAGAACCAAGCTGTGTGTAAATACAGTGCCAGAACCAAGCTCATTCCATAAATGCAGCACCAGAGCGAAGTTCATAATATAAATACAGTGCCGGAACCAATGTCACAACATATGTATGGTACCAAAACCAAGTCCTTAGCAAAAATACAGCACCACATCCAATAACTATATTCCTTCTCAGGCTATTTTCCCGGTCAAGCGTAGTATTTGGGGATTTCCACATGAGTCCTGGCCCGAATGTAGGCCTACAGGACTCCCAACAACTTAGAAGCACTTCCTAATAATAGTAATAGCCCAATATCCCTACCATACAGTGACCATGTAGAGGTAATGTCTACAGACCATATAAAGGAATTTCAGTACAGTTATATTTAATAACTCTCTCAGATGACAACCTCTGTGTAGTTTACTTTTCCATATTTTCTATTCGGTCCAGACCACCATAAAGATTTCTTCCAGACCCCTTTTATGTTCCCACATAGGAATAATACCCCTTTTGAGCCCTTGCATAGTAATAATACCTACTGTTATGTCCCTTTAAAAGCTTATAGTGCCCAATTAATAGTAATGCCCAGAGTACTCTAAATAGTGCGCTCTTAATAGAAATGGTGCCCCCCTTTATAGTAATTGTGATCCTGAATAGTAGTAATACCAAATACCCCTTTAACAGTATTGATGCTCTCAAAAATAGTAAGAGTGCCTCTAAATGCCCCCTGAATAGTAATATTAGAGACCACTCAACAGTTCTCCAAAACTGCAGGTCTGGCCTGCTGTACGGATTCTGAACTAGACACGTCTTGAGCAGTCCTCTCGGTGACATACAGTACCTACAGTCACATTGCGGAGAGCTTTAGTTCTAGACTGCTTACCTCCTTCATATAACTTTCATCTCTATGTATATGTGAATGAGCCCTTTTCTGTACTGCTTCACGTTCCTTCTTACAGTTGTGTTTTCTCCTGCAGGTAGCTGGGCTGGGCGTGCTGTGCCGTCGCCTGCATGCTGTGGCACCGTGGCTGCTGTCACCACTTCTTCCAGGATCCTGTATTTAAACTGTCCGAATGTGTTGGCCTTTAATAAATGTAAAGGAGAAAAAAAAAAACACAAACTACTTTACTGTCATCTGTCATTACTGTAGGCCATATTTCAAATAAAGATTGTGACATAAAATTCAGTTCATCTCATACACAGTCTCCTTGTTCCAAATAAGTGTCCAGCAGCACTCAATCCGGACCCACCAGGGGTGAGGTGGAAAAATGCAAGCCACTTAACAGTGAGTCTGCGCCTCAGGACTCAATAGTCAATCCCAGAAGCAGTAGAAAGTGGGGCTGCATGCATAAAATTCATTAAAAAAAACTAACTTTATTATTCCATGGTCTTAAAAAAGGTAAGCTACGTTTTGGCCTAAAAAGGCCTTTTTACAAGGGAATCGTTAAGGATCTTCCCATTAGACATTTATTTCCTATCCGTTGGATGAGGGCTAAATGTCTGATTGCTGAAAGTTGACTGGTGAAACCCCAGTGATCCTGATGGTGTACCCAAATTTCCTTGTGGGAGTAGAGCGGTGGTGCGCATTCTTCATTCACTTCTGTGGGACGGGGAGATTGTCAAACGCACGAGGTTGACTTGACTTTCAAAACCACAATGGGCATTTGTTGTTGGACAGAATCTGCCAGTGTAAAAAGGCCGTTTAGTAAATATAATGGTGACCAAACTAAATGTCCCCTTGGTGGGAAAAGTCAATAAGCTGCGGAATGGGTATATTTTAAGCCTCCAACAGTCAAATTTAGAAAAACCCTCCCGAAAATGTTTGTAATTTATTTTGTAGCTTTTTGAATTTGATTCCTGTCAATAGATTTGGTGCAGAACTTGGGTCATTGAGGGTTTAAAAATACATTTGAGTCCACTAACAAATTTTAGCCTCAAGAACCAGTCAGTCATTTGCCGTGTTTTCCTGCGGTCATGGCTTTTATTCGCCCATCAGTGTAACCGTATGAGACCTTGTATTTTGCAGAACACATTCTAGTTTTTATAGGAACCAACTTCAGGTACATATAATGTATTCAATAAAGTTTTTGTTTTGGGGTAGAGAAAAAACGTGATTTCACCGTTGTATTTTGGAACTTATTTTTTTACAGAATCCGCAATGTGGTATAAATATCTTATCATACAGGTTGTTACGATGTGGTGATAACAATTGTATAGGTTTTTTAGCTTTAATATTTAAAATCTGGTGTAAGGGGGGGAAAAAGGCTTACTTTAAAAAAATTCCTGTAAAGACACTTAGATTCCATGTGCAGCATTGACTGCTGTATCTGCAGGGTTAAATGGTGCAAAGGAGTGCTTAGAGTAGCAAGGCTGTGGGTTGGTTGCATACTTTTTAGGGCTTATTCAGACGACCGTATATCGGCCGGGTTTTCACGCCGAGCCGATATACGGCGTCTCTCTCTGCAGGGGGAGGAGGCTGGAAGAGCCGGGAGCAGTGCTCTGATCTCCCGCCAACTCTCCACCCCTCTGCACTATTTGCAGTGAGGGGAGGTGGGATGGGGGTGGAGCTAATTCCTGAAACTTAGCCCTGCCCCTGTAACGCCTCCTCATCATTGCAAATAGTAGAGAGGGGGCGGGAGCTCAGAGCACTGCTCCCAGCTCTTCCAGCCTCCTCCCCCTGCAGAGAGAGAGGCCATATATCGGCCGACGTGAATATGCTGCTGATATACAGTCGTCTGAATAAGCCCTTACTCTATTTTTGTCAAATTTTATGCAGAGCCAGTGAAGCAGATGTGAATGAACCGTTTATGGACATAATTTCTTGGTGCAAATGTCCAGGTTTTGGCTTGATCTTGTCCTGACAATACACATAGGCAATTTATCAAATGATTGTGCCGGTTTGTGGTGGGAAAAAAATCGCACATTTTGGTGTGTGCCATATTTGTGCAAAAATTTGCATGCCCTTTAATTTAGCTAAGTAAAGTGGGTGGGGTTTCTGACCTTTATTATTGCTAAAGACTGAAAACCATGTAAATTATATTTCTTAACAGGCATAGACTTGATTTTCTAGCTTTATGACAGCCGACGGTATGCCTTTTAATAGGGTGGGTTCGCATGTAGCTGGTTTGCTGCAGATTTTCCACAGCACAGTCTGCACCATTTGTTGCCGATTTGCTGTGTATTTTGAGGTTAAATTGAAGGGGTGACATCTTCGGCAGATCTGCAACAAAGTACTTAGCCAGTTTGCTGCAGACCGTGTGAACGCATCCATAGCTCTATCAATGGCAACAAATTTTTGCTTAAGTCTGACACTTGTAACAAGCTTTTTAATAAATCTGCTCTATGTTCTACAATGAGCGTATGTCCAGTATTGTAGTTGGAAGGGCCACTCCCTAGATTTTTTAATTCATGCATTCATTATGTAGTGATACCCCCAGTGTATATATGTGGGCTAGTGTTATCTTGGTTAGCTATTTCTTTCTATGCGAAACTCCTGGCCACTATCTCATCAGATGGTCATGTGATCTCAGATGTACTTGGGTTTGTGTTATGTGAAACTAGTCAGTTTCTGTGTCTGTTATGCCTCATTTACACGGGTGCTCTCCGCACGCATAACAGGTCACACATAATGTGCTTCTATAGGAATCAATAGGTTCCTATAGAAGCGCTCACATGGACGATTGTTAGATGTGCGGAATCCGTGCATCTAACAAAGATAGGACATGCGAGTGGAAACTCGCATGTCAGCTCTGAGATGTGTGCAAAGATAGGACCTGTCCTATCTTTGCTGTGTGCTTTCCATACATTTCTATGGGAACAGGAAAGTACGCTCCATGCATCTCAGATCGTGTGAATGGGCTATTTCAAAAAAGTTAGAAATAGCCCATTCATGCTATCTTTAGAGCAGTGTAGCCGCAAGCTATGCACGTGGCTACACTGCAGGCAGACAGTGCCTGTGTCACAAACGCCTTATGCTGCTGGGTGAATCCTAGCACAGAAACTGCCTATAGGGCACATGGACACTCTTGTCATAGTTATGGATGATCACAGTTGTAAGAGAGGAGATCATAGCTCAGCCTCCTGACTGTATACTTATGGTCTGCAGATTATTTAGGGGATTATTTTCTAGGTTATTTACTATTATAGTCAATAGAAGGCTTCCGACTCGCGGCCCTTCTGCAATGACATTGTGGAAAGATCGTGGGTACCTGCATCATCACCTAGTGCTGACATGGGAAAAGCAGAGATTTATAAAAAAAAAAAAAAAAAAAAACCTGCTGCACATGTCTGTCGGCTCGCCGTGCAGACCATCCGCAGTACAGAAAAAGTTCTGGTAGGTGTGGATGTCTGCTGGTCAGAGTCTGATTCTGCTGTGGGCTCACGCATGCAGAATACAACCCAGTCATGTGCAGCCATCCTTAGACTACTAATGCAGTGTGTGTGTCAGGTGCTTCTACTATCTTTGTCGAGACTTGGAAGGTAGCTTTAAACTGTCCCCCAGGTGAGCAACAATCATACAGCCTCTAGCTAATACTGTGCTGATGCATCATGGGATTGATGTGAAAGTTTAAAATAAAAAAGAACTGCAATGGAAGTATCTGGAATACACAAGAGATCTCCAGCGTGTAACAGTAAGAACCAAGAAAAAATGTCTTCCATGAGAACCCAAACATTTCTGATTGAAAAACAATTGACCTACAGGAGTTATATAATTTAGTATCCAAAGTTCTATGTCTCAACTGACTACGTACCTGACTAATTGCGGATACTGATTCAGTCATTTGTTGAGAAGTCTCTTATGGGAAAGCGTCATCTAACCTGAGTATATCCGCTCACTTATGCTATTCCTCTAGGAGATGTGTAATGAAACATATAAAAGCTCTCGTTGTGATGTGATAGTTGGTGCACCAACACCCCCCTCCCCAAATCTTGAATATACATAAAAATCAAGGTGTAGAAAATACGGTTAGGACATTGTCCTCAGATAAAATAAAAAGGGACCTGCAGTCTATATAGTGGTGGCCGGATGGGATATCTATAAGGAGGTGTCTTATAGGCTACATTTTAGGTTCCTCTATTGAATTAAAGGGATAAAGCCTAGTAGGAATCACTAAGTACTTGATTGAGGGACATAATCTTCCTTCCTTTAGTAATTTTCATTTAAATCAATAGTTTGTTTTGTCCTTAATAAGCCTTCTGTTTTAGTCTATTTTTTTTAACCCTTTTCAACTCACTGTCTGACATCTTAGGACATTATGATTTAAGGCTGTACAGCTCCGATGTTGGAAGACGGCCGTCGGGGTTCTCTTACTGTATATTGCCAGCCTCTCTGCGGTCGGAGCCTATCCAACGTGTGACCTCATGCAGTACTGGCTTTAGCCAGCAGATAGGGCTGTTGTATAATGGCAGAAAAAGAGTAAGCCCCCCTAGGAAAACCAGGATACAAATTGGATTGGAAAGGGTTAAAAGTTATGTTTTAGGGCAGAGGTCCCCAACTCCAGTCCTCAGGGACCACCAACAGGTCATGTTTTCAGGATCTCCTATGGTAAGAACACCGCCGGCAATGTCTGAGGACTGATAATAATTACATCACCTGTGCAACACTGAGGAAATCCTGAAAACATGACCTGTTGGCGGTCCCTGAGGACTGGAGTTGGGGACCCCTGTTTTAGGGAGTCAACTAAGTGAAGGCATATAGTAATTAGTTCTCTTGATTCCTCTGCCACGGAAATTGTACCCTTTAACAAGGGGTTAATACAGTGAGGTTGGCCTTATTAATTTCTAGCTGGAGTGGACCCGGGATATTGGTTTTCATTCCTTGCATGTTGTAAGTTTCTGCTGTGCAGCCTGATGTAAACACTACGGCGCTGGTACTCGTACCCATACATGGCGGTGTTACACCACCTCCCCTGGATGTGCTAGACTTGATTATCTCACTGCTGGTGCCACTATTACATTAGCGCCTTCATGCCCGTTCTGTATTGGTTTTTGTGGAGATGCATTTCCACATAGTATTGAAAGCGAGGAAAACCGCTGATCGCTCACAACCATAAACCAAAGACTTGTCCCTTCCTGTTTGTTCTCCGGTATATGGAAGATATTAATATAAAGCCTCATCGCTGTTAATCTGGCATTGATTATGGGTGATTGATACTGCTTCATTTAACTGTCCCTTAAACTGACCCTGCTGTCCTGGACAAAGATGGCCGCACCGCTTCTCTGACTTCCTGATGCACACTAGGTAGCGATAGTCTGTATGATCGTTCTATTTTTTTTTTTCACCTAGGCCAGCTTCATAAAACCGTGTGACTCAGTACAACATATTTGCACACTGAACACAGCTTTTTTGCGTATGTATTGGCGTATCCTGTACTTTTTCTGCCCGCAGGGAATGTCGATTTGCGCACGGGACACATAGATGCCCCCATTGAAATGGCTAATTCGTCTTGAGTTCCAGATGTATTCTTTTTCCAGAAGTTTTAAGCATCTTGCATTTATGTACCCCAATTGACTTTTTTCAGAAAAATATAACCTGTTCTATTTCTGCGTGACCGAAATGCGTGCACAAAATACGGAAATGTGATTAAACCCCTTGAAATCAATGGGTTCTATTCTCTGCCTATTGTGCGTACAAACACGCCAGTGTGAAGCTGGCCTATAGGCCTCATGTCCCCGGGGAGCACGCAGCGGAGTCCGACCCTGCTGGCGACCGCACGTACTTGTCCAGGTCACCTTTTTTTATGTACTGTGGTAGTGCTGGTCGGCACACATGCGCAGTACAGTTTTCCTTTTAACGTCTGCCTTCCCGCGGAATCTGTAGCCCGTCCGCAGTGTCAGTGGAAGCTGTCTGCACGCAATCCACGGTAAAATTAAGCATGCTGCAATTTGTTTTCCACAACCAAAGATCCGCAAAACAAATCAGCATGCTTTGTCCAGGTACGCATGCCCATTTTTCTCTATGGGTGGCTTGAACTGCGGATCTTCTGCGCGAATGCCACAAATCATGTAAAATTGCGATCTTCAGGCGTGTGTTTCACGTGTATCGGAGGATTGCAAGTATTTCTCATTGATTTCCATGGTGAGTGTCATGCAATGTCTTTTAAGGTCCCATTGAAAACAAGGGGCGAAGCGTTCGGAGGGACCGCCCAAACATAGAACATAGTGCGATTATTTTTATCGCTCATGTGAATGAGTCTATTCTAAAGAATAAAGTTCATATTTCTGATCGTTTTGTGCGTCTCGACTTGCACCAAAGTCGTGCAAAATTGTCGCCTGTGTGAATAAGCCCTTACAGATACATTCTGTCATTGTTTTTCCTGTGGCTGCCATTTTTGCCATCGCAATGAAAGCAAGTGCAGCCAAATGGATGCTTCTCAGAAACTGATGGTCACTTTGTCATCACTTGGCTGTCAATAGAAAATGCTATTACTAAGCTCTTGAACAAATATGGTGGCACTGCTGCCGTCTCCTATTAAAGGCTGAGTATACATTTCCGTTTAAAATTCCCGTTCAGTTCTGTCACGGAACAAAAGAACGACAGAAAGCGGCGCGCCGGATCTATCAAACACTGGAGACCCGTTCGCTATAATTGGTGCGGTCATGGCTTCCTTCTGGATAAAAATACCGTGGCATGCTGTGCCCCCCGCCCCCCACCCACATTTATGAAAGAAACCGTGATGGCAAGCCCTAAATGGCGGTGAACACGGAAGAATATTCCATGAAAGGCGGAAAGAAGTTGAACATTGGAACAATATTAAAGGGGTAGTAAAAAAAAACATGGTTGCTGCCTTCGAAAAATGCCACCACAGGTTGTGCGGAGTATAGGAGCTCAGCTACATTCGCTTCAGTTGAGCTGAGTTGTAATACCACACCCAACCTGCGGACAGGTGTGGCGCTTTTTCTGGAACAAGGCGACCATGTCTTTCTTATTCTGTAGAACCCCCTTAAAGGAAGTCTCTCAGGTTATTTTTGTCTATGGCCGCTGCAGACGTCATGCGTTCTAGGTACAGTGCGCCTTGGTGATAGAATGGCGCATGTGATGTCATTCAGTCCAGCACGTCTGCGCCACCTTTCTGCACTGCGCGGCGCGCCATATTTTATAGAAAATATGGTGCTGCTGGAAATGTCAAAAAAGGGGAGTTTTTTGTGCAAGATGGGGGGAAAGAGCCTGGACCATCTGGAAAGGTGAACCGCGCATCCGATGGTCTGACGCTCATTAGCCTGGGTAGCCCTTATGGGGCTATATCTCTGGCTGGCAGCATGTGGTGAGGTAAAAAATTGTACTTTTTTTTATTGCTCATGATGTCCGACGGGTTTATATACCAAAATAACCCGACAGGCTTCCTTAAAGCACTAGATGTAAGTTACCAAAAATATTAGAAATGTAGACAGGGCGGGTTGTCCACAGCAACCAATCGCAGGGCAGGTTTCATTTTCCCACAGCAGTTTTTGAGATGTAAGCTGAGCGCTGATTGGTTGCCATGGGCAACAAGTCTACTTGTCCACAAAGACATTGAGAAATGTGCTGGTAAACCCCGTCTCGATACCACAGCCTATTTATTGGTAGTGTGCCACACAATGGGCATCATTCACCACAAGTGTTGAGCAGAGAGACAGGCCATTTTGCTCATAGCAACCAATCACATTGCAGCTTTCATTGTTCCAGAGCAGAATTAAAACTGGCCTCTGATTGGTTGCTATGGACAACCGTTTTGCTAAATGAGGCCTAATGTGCTTGGCTGACTCCAGGGTGGAGTTGGCTGCCATGTTTCAGTCAGCACAACACAAACCCACCATGGGGCAGCGCTGATCCTGCTTTCCCCCGGGGCAGTGCCCGCTTGTCTCAGCCAATCAGGAGGTGACAGTAATTGCTCTTGAAGGGAAGTCCTCTCCCTGTATTTACACTTTTGTGGATGGCCGTATGTTATCAGGATTTGGTCGGCCAGGTGCTGATCGCGACTTTTTTTTTTTGCTTTTCAGGGCTGTTTTATTATCGTTAGCTGTTAAATGCGGCCGTTATCCAGGTATTTCTCCCCTTAGCTTCCATTTTAATCGACTTCCCCCATAGTAGTAGCTGTTGCCATGGTAACCAGAGCATGCTCGCTGGATGTGAGCCGCAGGGGCCATTATATTTTCCCAGTGTGGCATTTGTTGCATTAAATATTGTCGCCACGGTCCCCAAAATGTAATACGGGTTAAGCTGCTTGCGCTGACAGATGCCGAGTTTACCTACTAACCCACCTACACCGGTGGACCACCGAGAGGCGCCTATATATAGCCTGGGCAATGCTTATCTTCAACCTGTTCCTTCTGTGTAAAGAAAAACTCCTTTCATCTCAAGACTAGAAGGGGAAGGAGGAGGGGGGGCTCTCAAGAGTTAACCCCTTCCCCGCTGTCTGAAAAAATACACAGAGATTGCCATATGATAGATTGAAGAGCACTGACATACTACAACTCCCAGCACATTCACAACAGGCAAGCGCGATATCGGGACGCGGAACTCGGCCTGATAGAGCGCTTGACAATATGCAATTTTCACGACGATGCAAAGCGTTTTTAATCAAAAATCCCATCGCTTCTGTGAAATTGTGATCCGCACACGCGTGTTTCACACATATGAAGGGATGACTTCAAGGGAAACCGCATTCGCATGTACATCGCACAGCATGCAAGTACCATGCGATGGCTTTTAGGGTCTCATTGAAAACAATGGGCGAGGCGTTCCGAGATACAACCTGCGCCGATTTTACTCGTGTAAATGAATCCATTCAAAAGAATGAATTTCATATTCGTGCGAGAATATCGTTTGTATGAATGCGCCCTTTGCTTATTTTTAAATGAGCGTATTACAAGTGAGTGCGCCGAATTCACAGCATCATCGTATGTAATCCGCTCGTGTGACACCGGCCGTAGGATCAGGACAGATCTAGTGGCTGTAATTACACTGGCGATATTCACGCTCACGTTCTGCGCACTTTCGAGGCACACAGAACTCATGTGCAAAGAACCCATTATTTTCACCGGTGTATTAACATGAGCGATATTTCTATCGCATCAATAGCGCTAGATCGAAAAATCGTAGCATGTCCTAGTTTGCAAGAATCACTCATTATTTCCTATGATTGTGTGAAAAAAAATCACATTGCACTCACATGGCAAGCGAGACGGTGCATTTTTTCCATTTCAGCTACTAGAACAATATAATTTTTTTTTCACGTGCGTGAAAGACGTATGTAAAGGGATGCAAAACGCACGTTTTCATGTAGAAACGCGTTGCAGAAGCCTTAAAACTGCGCAATATTGGTCAGATTTTCTCTATCGCACTCGCCCGTGTAGATTCCACCATAGGGCTTATTCACACGAACGCTATTGCGCGCAATATGCAGTGAACAAAACCCATACATTTCAATGGGTTTGTTCACGAGTGTAATTTGCGCAAAAAAAAATACTTAGCTTGTTCTGTTTTCGTGCATATTGCACGCGAATATAGCACATAATAGACTAATTTAACTTAATTGCCCATTGAAATCAATGCAAGCATGCAGAGGCAAAGAATGCAGTAAAACACACATAGATACGTGCAAAAATGCACCGCCCATCGCGTTAGTGCACTTACGCCTGTGTGAAGCCGAGCTTAGGCCATTGCTCAGTGTAAACAGGCAGTTGTCATCTAAATGACTGCCTGTTCATAGTGAATGGACGCCGGTGGCCAAAAGAGATCCCCGACGCACTCCGCCTCCATTAACTGAATGGCTATCGGTCCTGTGTAAAGTAACCCTAACCCATTGGGTATTACTCCAGACATCCCGTGCCCAATGCAGGTATTGGGTATCCTAAATGAATCAGACTCCTTGGATAGGCATTATAATAAAGCTACTCTTCTCATGGAGCTGTGCGTATCCTAGCCCTAATTAGAAGATAAATAATGTTGTGATAAGATCTATCTATAGCCTGCTTGTTTATGGTCTCCAGATGCACAAAGTATATATCAGCAGAAGTCTAATTGAAAACCATTTTTTGTCGAGATTCCAAACTTCAAATCTGTTACCGCCCCCTCATACCGCCTGTAGCAATCATTAACCCTTTCCAATCCAATTAGTATCCTGGTTTTCCTAGGGAGCTTACTCTTTTTCTCTCACTATACAATGGCGCTATCTGCTGGCTAAAGCCAGTACTGCATGAGGTAACACGTTGGATGGGCTCCGACAGCAGAGAGGCTGGCAATATACAGTAAGAGAACCCCTAGGGATGTCTTCCAACATTGGAGCTGTGCAGCCTTAAATCATAATGTCTTAAGATGTCAGACAGTGGACTGGAAAGGGTTAAAGAGGTTGTACTAAGACAGACATTTATCACCTATCCACCGGGTAAGTGCTGAAAGTTGAGCAGCGGGGTCTCACCGCTGAGACCCCACTGATCTTGAGAACGGGGATCCCGTGTTGCTTCTTCCACCCACGTTGATGTCAGATTAAATGGAGCACTGGCCACTCATACATGGCCACTGCTACATTTATTTTAAGGGGGGCTGACGGCAATAGCCAAGTGCAAGGCGTTCAGCTATCACCATCGGCCCCATTGAAATGAATGCACTGCACATGTACGGTCTCGGCTCCATTCAAGTCTTCTCACTGCGGGGGACATGCCATAAGCCCACAGTGAGGAGGACCAGGGAAGTGGAACCCAAATTCTCTGGGTCAGTGGGGGCCTCAGTGGTGAGACCCCCACTGTCCAGACTTTTATCACCTATTCTATAGATAAGTGATAAAAGTCTATCTTGGTCATACGCCTTTAGCCCCTTAAGGACACAACGACTTTGGGGGGATTTTCATAGAAATGGCCATATGAAGGTTTGTTTTTTGCCTGGCAAACTGTAGGTATTATTGGTACCATTTTTGTGTACATATAATATATTGTACAACTTTTATCCATTTTTTGAAGTGCAGAGAGAAAACACACCTCAACTCCACAGTTTTTTTTTACAGTATAAGGCTTCACTCACACGAGCGTATATAGGTTGCGCTTTCACGGCCTGCCAATATACGCTGCCCATCTAATGCATTGGTTTACAACGCATCAGTTCAGATGGCCGTACTACGCCAGCCAGGAAAGATAGTTCAGGAACTGTGGCTGCATAGACTCCTATGGGAGCCTATGGTAGCTGGCGGAGAAGGGGTGGGGTAAGGAGTCTAGCAGTGTGTCTGCTAAACTCCCACCCACTTCCCTCCTCCTTTCCGCCCCTTGCCAGCTGTTTGCAATGGGAGGGGGTGGGTGCTTAGCAACTAGCTCCCGCTGTGCACTCTTGCCTTGGTAAGAGTCGGCAGAAAGGGGAAGGTAGTTCAGCAAAGCTAAGCTGTCTCCCCCCGCCCAAGGGAAATCTGGGCTCGGCGTATATGCGCCAGACCTGGGCCGTCTGAACGGGCGCACAAACTGCACATTTTTAGCGCCCATTCACCCGATTTTTGGTCACGCTATGGCCGTGATATTGCCGACTGCAAACCGCTACACCCGTGTAAATGAGCCCTTAATCATACAACATAAATGAGATGATACATTTTCTCTGCGGGTCGGTATGATTACGACAATACCAAAATGATTTTTTAGGTTGTTCCACTATTGCACAATAAAAATAGGGGTTTTTTTTCTCTATTGCTGCATTTAAAGTCTCAGAACTATTTTATTTTTCCATGGACATAGCTTTATGAGGGCTTGTTGTTTGCGTGAGGAGCTGTAGTTTTTATTAGTACCATTTTGGAGTACATACACCTTTTTTGATCATTTCTATTGCATGGGAGGCAAGAAGGAACAAAGTAAGCATTTTGCCTCTGTTTTTTAGTTTGTCAGTTTTTTTTTTACAGTTTTTGCCTGTGTGTTCAATTTATTATGACTACAATGATACCAAATATGTGAGGTTTTTTAATGTTTTATTATATATTTTTTCTACACTATTTTTATTTATTTATTTTGCATTTTTTAAGTCCCTGTAGGTAGGGAACTTGAACCAGAAAAGCTCTGATTGCTATGATAATGCAGTGCAGTACTTCTGTACTGCAATGCATTATTGCTCACAATAGCGATTATAGCCCATGGCAGACCTGGAACACCAGTGTCTGGCATCTGATTGCAGTGGCAACCCATTGGCCCTCCGCGATTACATAACGGAGAGCCGATGACATCACACTGATTGCAGCATGTAAGGCTGCCTGTCCACGGGCTGCCGCCGGGGAGCAGGAGCCAGCTGACGGTTCTCCACACTGAGCCTATCTGACAGATAGGCTCACCGCAGAGGATCACGGCATGCCGCGATTTGCCAGCCAGAATCGCTATGATTCTCCGCTCGTGGACAGGGGAGCCGCGCTTTAAATGCGTTCACTGCGTTCCCCACGGCCGGATTATCGCCGCGGGGAACGCAATGAAAATATGCCCATGGACAGGCAGCCTGAGGGCTCAACAGTGGGCATCGGTGTTCTCACCGATCCCCACTGTTGCAGCGGGAGGCTAGCTGTCAGTCACAGCCAGCTCCCGCTGCGGAATGGAGTGGGCTCACTTCAGGACGTAAACTTACGTTCTGTGGCATTAAAGGGTTAATATTACTGTCTCTTCGTGATAAGCCGATTTAGAGCATTGCACTACATTGTAGCTGTCATGTGTTAAATGCCATTGTTTTTGCACTGGGTACAACAGGTGTAATAAAATTGTTGGCATGATTGATCCTTGCATGGAGGGACTGATGGATATAGTTGTTGGCGGTGGACAGGCCATCATAAATCTCTTCCGGATACATTGGAAGGCCAGTGGGATAAACTAGAAAGCCCTTTGTAATCACATGGATCCACTTTCATGTCTCCAGACGTCTTGGAGGAAGCAATAGACAAAGCGGTTCCTAATAAAGGATTTGAGGATACACATTAACCCCCTCCCTGCCATCTGTTGCACACCACTGGATTCTGCAATATTTTACCATATACAGTCATGCAAAAAAAAAAAAAAGCAACATTATAGACTTGCAGGAATCCTCCCTCCTCTGAGGTCTATAATAAGGGCTGAAGACAATCCATAAGGTTCCTATTAAACGCAGAGTGTGTGTAGCAGCTGGGGGTGTGATATGCAGCCTGTGGGGGGTGACACTGCTATGTGATGCAGGGGGAGGAGAGCTACAAGTGACAGCAGCACACACATCCACTAGATGAGAGTGAGTGAGCAGAGCAGGGTGACCTGAACATGTGCTGCTGCTCTGCACCGCCTCCTGGCGGCCGTGCCCCCCACATCACACAGGGGGAGCAGAGTGGGGCTCTAGCAGCATCAGCAGCAGTCGTGGGGTGCAGGGGGGCAGTGTATTGGGGGTTCTGAGCTGCATCCTTGTGCCCTCCACGCCTGGCAGTGAACACAAACCCCAGCTTGGCATCACCCTGCATCACAGCTCCATGGCCCCAGGATGATCCGCTTCCTTCTGCTGCTTTTGCTGCTTCCAGGGGCCGGTGAGTACTAATGGGAAAAAAAATCAGGGGGTGGGCAAGGTCATGGGCATATACCAGCTGTACAATATATATATATACCTAGAGATCCAGTGTATCAGTGCACAGCCCCCACTCCATGAATATGGATCACACACATTTTACATACTCCGTATCTTCAGCTGCATCCTGTATACTGCAGTCTGTACCATGCCCACATGTAATGCTGCCTGGCACACATGGGCTATGTATGTAGCAGCTGTTGCATGCTACTGGCAGGTATATTACTGGATGTGTGCTGCACTTTTTGCAAATATGTTGCTTATTTTTACGTTTCATACTGCTTGCAGATTTCTGTCTAGTGTATGTATGTATATATGTATGTATAGTGTGTGTACACTGTTTTCATATGTATGACTGTGTCACATAGTAGATAAAGATACATATATGATATATGTATATACTATCTCTATGAATATTCATGTATAGATTATGTGTATGTTTGTATCTAAATTGAGCTAGACGTGTGTATACACTGCATATACTTGACTTCCACACAGAGTATGTGTGCACACTGTGTTCCTATGTATTATGGTGGATATGTTATATATGTATACATCATGTCTATACATATTAATATAGATATGTGTGTATGTTTGGATATATACTATGTTAGATATGTGTATACTCTGTTTGCATATGAGTGACTTCCACATAGCATGTGTGCACACTATGTTCATATGTATGTCTGTGTCATATTGAGGTGGATATGTTATATATGTATACGTAATATCTATAAATACTCCTGTATGTATAAATATGTGTATATGTTTGGATTTATACTTCGATATGTGTATACACAGTTTGCATATGAGTGACTTCCTTATAGCTTGAGTGTACAGTGTTCATATGTATTATAGTGGGTGTTATATATGTATACATCATGTCTATACATACTAATGTGTATATATAGATGTGTATATGTTTGGATATATACTATGTTACATATTGATAGATATGTGTATACACTGTTTGCATATGAGTGACTTCCATATAGTCTGAGTGTACACGGTGTTCTATGTATGTCAGTGTCGTATTGTAGTGGATATGTTATATATATGTCATAAATATGTGTATATGTTTGGATATATACTTAGATATCTGTATACACTGCGTATAAATAACTTCCAAATAGTATGAGTGTGCATAATAGTACGTCTGTACACTGCTTTCATATGTATGACTGTGCCATATGGTAGGTATATAGCTATATATTATATATCGTTTCTATAAATACTCATGTATGTCTTAGATATGTGTGCATTTGTTTGCATATGATTGACTTCTGTATGTATATTCATGGATATTATATATGTGAATATCACTCATGCGCATCATAAAATATATGCTGCTATATGGTGCCTCCATGCAGCGCTGTGTAACAGAGATATATAGGTCCGCACATAATACGGATCCGCGGATGGAACATGCCAACATTTATTTTCTGTTTATGTCCATATGAAAAAACCCTATATAATAATCACCCTTATTTCTATAGTGCATACATATTACGCAGCACTTTACATCACATGGTATTGGGTTCTGTCCCCATTGGGCTCACAGTCTATATACACCTATATGTATGTTTTTGGAGTGTGAAAGGGAAACCGGAGTTCCCTAGAGAAACCTACACAAACACGGGGAGAACATGTAAGAAGATACAGTGTGACCCCATAGACTTCTATGAGTGCCATACTACAACTCGGAAGTTGCATGGAGCCATAATACGACAGTGCCGAAGCCCATATATGAACATTTACATATAGTTACAAACCAATACGTACGCCTATAGATATATATATATATATATGACAACCTGCTCCCCTTATCCCATTCGACAGCCCCCAGTCGTGTGTCGGCTCACATAGGATGTATTGTTCATTTACTGTGCATGGCTCCCTTCCGCTGGATACACACTGCTCCGTTCTTAGTACTGAAGCCAGTTGAGGGGGTGTTGTTGTATCTAGACTGTTTAATTGTACATGACATCGTTCTTCCTGCGCCTGGATAGAGCGCTTTATCAGTAAATGTCATCCATGATGTCTTTGGGAAGCTCAGTGATTGGCGGCGGATAGTAGTGGTTGTAGTTAGTTGGTTGGTAGCCTGGTTGTTGTCTGGTGATGAAGTGGCACATGACAAAGGAACTGGCATATGATAGTGAACTGGTGTATAACAATGAGCTGGTTCATAGAATGAGCTTGTATATGGCACTGAAATCATATAAGGCAATGAACTGGTGTCTGGTGTATAGAAATGAACTGGCACAGACCAAGGCACTGGCATATGGGCAATGCTGCAAAGTAAGAACACTTTCAAAAATAGTCAACAGATTTTTGGCAAACAAAATGCAAAGTGACTGAACAGTAGAGAAATGTAAATCACATCAAGGTTTGCTGTGACCGCCTTTTGTCTTCAAAACAGCATCAGTTCTTCTAGGTACACTCGCACACAGTTTTTGAAGGAACTCGGCAGAGAGGATGTTCCAAACATCTTGGAGAACTAACCCCAGATCTACTGCGGATGTCGGGCGCTTCTGTCTCTTCATGTGATCCCAGACAGACTGGATGATGATGAGACGGGCTTTGTGGGGCTGTATCATCACTTTCAGGACTCCTTGTTCTTTTTTACACTGATGATGGTTGATAATGACATTGACTGTATGTTTGGGGTGGTTGTCCTGCTACAGAATAAGTTCGGAGCCAGACTCCTTCATTTTTTGAAAAAATTCTTTGAAGCATTTTTTCCTCACCTGTCTAACACTTTTGCACAGTACTGTATATGACAATGACTGATGAATAGAAATGAGTTGGGATTTGGCAATGAACTACCATGTTTCCACAAAACTAAGACCCTGTCCTATATTAATTTTTGCCCCCCCAAAAGGGCACTAGGTCTTATTTTCGGGGAATGGCTTATTTTACTTACCTAGCCGGCGTGGTCCGGGTCCCTCCCGCTGGTCTCCAAGGTTCCGTAGCTCCGCCGCGCATCCTGCACTGTTCGGCTGCTGACAAAACTCTACTTGCTGGTTGTGGGATTCATAAATTCCTTCTCCAGGAATGATGGCTCTGATTGGTTTAGCCAATGCTGTTCTCAGCCAATCAATGCAGTGCTTGCTGAACCAACGCGATGGCTGGGATTGACTAAGAGCAGCACTCGCTGAACCAATCACAGCTGTTGCATTGCTTCTGCGAGTGCTGCATTGATTGGCTGAGAGTAGCGCTCGCTAAACCAATCAGAGCCATTGCTTCCTGGGGATGGGATTTATGAACCCTGCAACCAAAAAACGATGTTCTGTTGGCGTCCGAGGAGCGCAGGACACGCGGCGGAGCTATGGAACTTCAGAGACCAGCGGGAGCGACCCGGACCGCACCTGCTAGGTAATGTATTGATTTTTTTTGTGTAGTCTAGCTAGGGGTTATTTTGGGGTAGGGCTTATATTTCAAGCCTCCCCGAAAACAGCCCAAATCAGGGTAGGGCTTATTTTCAGGGAACACACGGTAGTATATAGCAGTGGGATAGCAATAAACTGACAAGTGGCAATTAACTAGCAGCACAAGCGGACTATATATATCTATGTATTCGTGGGCAGAAACTAAATAAGCCTGTGTGAATGAGCCCGTAGAAGTTGAGGGGTGTTAAGCCAGGAGAGCCAGGAGGAAATTCAGCAGCACCTCTTTGTTCTATCCAACATCGCAGCAGAATCTCATCGAGACACACGGTGCCATAGATTTCCAAGTTATCACAAATGCGTATGCTTGTCCGATGTTGTTTCAAGCTCACGTTGCCATTGTTATTGTACAGGGCGGCCACGGCCACCATTCACTTATTAAAGCTGTCGAAAAGAAAATCAGTCTTTGTTGCTCATAGCAACCAATCACAGAGCAGCCTTCATTTCTTATGTATGATTGGTTGCTATGGGCAACAACAATTTTTTTTTTAGTCCTCTTTCATAAGAGTGTGGTTCAGGGAAACTGTTCCGTGGCCACCGTATGCTTCACACACATTGTCAAATTTCAGATGCCATTTCCGAATGGTCTTGTGGTGCTCGAAAGTCAAGCGTGCCTTCACCGTTTTATTTGACTCTTCTGATGGCCACATGGTGACTTTAGCTATCGTGCGACTACTGAGACAATAAAGTACTAAATATTGCCGCCATAAAATTAATTCCGATTTTAACAAAGGGCATAGATAACCAATATGGGGTGTGTGTACAATGGGCCACCTTGTATATACAATGGTAGGCTATGACTTTCATTGGAATTCTTCTATTAGCCCATAAGGCATTAGGGGAAATAGGTGGTCCTCAAAACCTGAAGATCTAGATGCAACCTGTGACTTGGCCATGAGCAGCCGACCGGTCAATCAGAGAAATGTATAAGATACGTATATTGGATATGAAGCGTCCATGTTACCCATCACAACCAATCAGAAATCAAATATGGACGATCATTGGTTACTATAGGCACAAAAGTCGCTTTCTCTTTTCGAACAGTGTTGACACACGAGGTTTATTACTAGAGATGAGCGAGCCTACTTGGCCACGCCCCTTTTTCGCCCGACTACCGCCATTTTCGAGTACTTCCGTACTCGGGCAAAAAGATTCGGGGGGCCCCGTGGGTGAGTGGGGGGTTGCAGCGGGGAGTGGGGGGGAGAAGGAGAGAGAGAGGGCTCCCCCCTGCTCCCCGCTGCTACTCCCCGCTCTGTCACGCCTCCCCCCGGCGCCCCCCGAATCTTTGCACCCGAGTACTGAAGTACTCGAAAATCGCGGTGCTCGATCGAGTAATTACTCGAAACGAGTAGGTCCGCTCATCTCTATTTATTACCCTTCTGTCAATAAACCCACTTCACTCATTGATCGATATCTGTACTTTTGTGATGCCATCCTGGCACATTTGATCAATTTTGCCCCAGATCTTTGATATTTAGGGTGGCTTGCTCACCTCAGCGCAATGTATTTGCGCTATGAACAAGGTTGATGGGGTAGATTTGCACTCGTGTCTGCACATAGTACTGGGCTTTTTTCCGCACGCAGGGCCAGTTCACACGCACATGTGAAATATGCCTCCCGTGGTTTAAAAGGCCTTTTAGCCTAATGAGGTCCAGATGTGATCCTTTTTTCACAAAATTATGCAGCATATTGCGCCTTTGTGCGCACATTGAGTGCGTATTTGTGCACCTCCCATAGACTTCTATGGTGGCCTTTGCTGCGCAATACGCAGAAAGACAGAGCAGGACCTACTTTTTTGTGCATGCGCACAAAAACCGTTAATGAGGACGAACCCAATGGGTTCTATTGTCTGCTCATTGCGCACGTATATTTTATGTGGTCATTTGAGGGAGCCACAGACTTGCACCCCAGTGTTTAGGATATGTTTGGTAGGGTATCCCTTACTAGGTGCTATAAAAGTAGAAACACTGGAGAAATTAAAGGAGTCATCTCGTTTTATATAAATAGTAAATTCTGTAATTTCTTCCCCATTTTCAAGAGCTCTGCTTGCCTTCAATGAAATAGATCATTCTTATTTAAGCCTGAACAGACCTAATACTTCTCATAGCTGAGGGTTTGTATAATTGTATCCAAGCCATTTCTTAGTTATATGTGTTCCTAGGAAAGCTGGGTGACCGATTTCCAAGATATCATCTTAGGACAGTGCCACCCTAAAGTCATTGCTCTTCATCAGCAACCTGTTAGTCTATGGAGGTGGCATGTATTTAGCAATAGTTATGGCTAAAACCCATTATTCGAAAGCGGGTGCACATACTTTTGAATATATAGTGTATGTGTCCATGTTCTAGTTTTCTAAGCTGTATCCTTACAAGACAGTTACTGCTCCTGTAAGTACATCCTTATATTTCATGGCTCGTCATATTAGATTCTCCTGCCCCTATCAGTTTAATTCCGGCTCTGCCGCTCTCTGATATCCCACTTATGGTGACTGTAGGCACTTAACGGGATAAACTCAAAATGGCTTGCTTAGCGATGATGGCTGCACAGATCTGCCGGTAATTAAGTGTTATGGTCGGAATAGGATTAGGGTTTCAGCTGACTCCATCTAATTTTCCTTCCCATCATCTACTGACTGTTAGCTTTGTCAATGACTTAAAGTGACGTTGAAACCAAAAATATCTTTATACTGCGGTGCAAATATGCAGAACTGGCACAGAAGAGCCTCAAATCACTGTGTCATACTTAATGTCCCCTGTGGGGGCGCTGCAGGGGAATTGAACACAAGCTGCTACAGATTACAGCTGATCACTGAGGGTCTGGGCCAGGGGAAGGGGTTGGGGGAGCCTCAAACCTATTGGTTTTTGGAGAAATGGGACTATAAATGCTGGTGGTCCATAGATGCCACGTATCATACCTGCATGACTCAGACTGATGGTTTCCCCAATAACCAAGATCTAGGATTATTCTTGGCCAGTTCCAGAAAAGAAGGAATTCTGAACCAAACGTTTGCTGGAAGAAGAATTGGACGACCATATATGTATATTTTCCATAATGTGATGACTCCAAACATGGGTGCGCCATCCATGAGAGGAGACCTTCACCCCATCTGGCACACCTTCTCTGAATGCAAGTGGGCAGCATTTTGTTCGGCATACTATCTTTAGAGAAGATAGAACTGTGTGGGCATGTCTGGCATCATGGCTATGAAGCTGGCACTGTAGGGACTACCATGAAACTGTCATTAAGGGAAATTTTATGAGGCTGAAACAATGGGGGCTACCATGATGTTGGCACGATATCCTTTACTACGAGGGTGTCTGGAATTATGCTCATTACTGGGAGAATACTATGAAGCTGGCACTATAAAGACTACCATGAAAGTGGTATTGCGGGAATTTCTACGAGGCTTGAACTATGAGGCCTACCATGATGTTGGCCTGATATCCATTACTATGAGGCTGGCAATTTGGGACTACTATAAGGTTGGCATCCTGACTTTTAGGATACATGGCTTCCTTTCGTGAGCCTGGTACTGTGGGCACTACTATAAGTAGAGCATTACGAGATTGGCACTCTGGGGACCAGAGCATTCTATGAGAACTACTACCACTATGGCAGTCAGTGTTGCTTTAGGAGTGGGAATAAAAGTAGTTAAAAGGGTCTTCAGAATCACAATATTAATATCTGTCCTTACTATAGGTCATCAATATCAGATTGTATAGGGACCGACTCTCGCCACCCCCATGATCAGTTGTGTGACCAGGCCGGGGTACTTGGGTGGTCTCTTCGGCACCTTTATTGTTTACACTGTTCCATACAGCCGCACCTTGTAAAGTGAACGGGGAAGACCCCACAACTCCTGCCCCACTATCTTCAATCAGCTGCTCGGCGGGTGGGTGGGGCGGGGGCAACGACTTGCACCCCTACCAATCTGAGATTGCTGGGATTGTCATACTGATGGCCGATCCTTGTGATTGATCATCAATCTCTTTCGCTATAAAAGCTCTCCTTAGCGCCACTGATGGGGCTCATATGTGATCAGACTTCTCACAACAGGTTTAGTGCTTAGTTTCCCTCCACTTTGAATTTGCGGAGTGGAAGCCGCCAACTTACTCTCTACCCATAGATGGAAAAAAGCTAGGATTGTCACAAGATGTCGGAGCCTTGAAGTTCTCCTATTTCTTCTATTTGGGGTGCATGGATAATAAACAGTGTTCTCATTTTCTTTGGCCTGTAAGTTTGGTATTTCAGCTCTGTGTGTGTACTCGTCATGTAAGCCAAGATGCAGCAGATGTGTAAATTCCAGCATTGTTGTTTAATGATTCCCTATAGACTATAACTAGAACATCTTAGGACAAGCATGACACATAACACGTGGCATAAACACCAAAACACGTGTCCACTGCAGCCTCTTAGGACAGCCGTTATAACTGCTATAAGCGGCCAATGTAGGGAAAATTCTTGGCTGGCCATGGCTTCCCCTTCAAGACCAACTGATTACCGGGTGATGCCAGGAGCGGGCAGGACCAGGAACCATCAGCTGATCACTGTGGCAGACAATTTTTGAAAGGGGTTGTCTCTGATGCAGAAGCATAACTGTAAAGCCAGCATCACATGGGCGTATTTGCGTGTACAAAATTTACACACGCAATACGCGGAGATTAGAATTAATTGACTTCAATGGGTTTGTTCTCATTTCCTTTTTTTGCTCTTGCTCTATTTTTGTGTGCAAATGTACACCAAAGGTCCCCATAGAAGTCAATGGGGATGCGCACGCAATATGCTAGGAGATGCATGATACTCTGTGTAATTCTGCTGGAAAAAGAACTCACCTGGAACTCATTAGACTGATTAGCCATTTTAATTGATATGTGCCACAATGGTAACAGCTACAGTGACAAAAAAAAGCCTCGGTACCCCAAAACCAGTTCCTGGGTGTGACTTCCAAACTGGACATGAAACACTTCATCTGGATAAGACGTAATTAGGTGTCCTAAAGGACAGATATAGACTCAATATACTAATGCGGAGAACGCAAAATATTGATACGAAACCAAAAGTGGGGACCGCGGCAGGGATGCAAGGTTGTTTTCAAATGGGAAAATTGACCCTAACTACTAATTCAGTGGGACCCTACCTAAAAGTGGAGCACTCTCCCTGATGAAGGAGACCCCACATCAGAAACCTGGGTGGTCCTGACTCTCCTTAGTTGGAAAACAGGGACAATATTTGCTACAGAAAGTAACAAAGAATACGGTATAGATAGAAACAAGCATGCAATGAACCAGATGAAATAACAATGCAAAAATGGCAATTTAGTCAGGAGATTTAGTCACAAAACCCCAATAGATCCTTTGCACCAAGCAGTTTTATCTGACAGTGGAGCAGGGCAGAAGCCACCAACTTAATCAGAAACACCTTTGGACCAGAAGTATAACCGGCGTCCTCCACGAGGAGGATCCGGAATAAATGTATACAGACAGGAGGTCATTGGCCAGCTGAGACACACGCCTCCCAGCCGACCAGTCCATCCTCACACCTGTGGGGAAGTACTAAGCAGTACTCAGAAGTACTGAGCATGTGCTAGCGTGTGGATCACATGGCCCGGGGTTGATGGCGTAACCCACCCTGGTCCCGATGCAACACGGCAAGAGAACAGTGACACTAGTGGACTATTGAGCTCTGTTGGCCTAATTAGAGCACCCAACATAGCTCTCTGAAGAGAAAGCTATGAAAGTCATTGCTGTATGGTTTACAAAATATGCAAAACAAGTCAAAAACACTTTAAAAAGTATTTCCAACCCGACATTTCAGGGTGTGAATTACTTTGGCAATCAGGGAATATTTTTACTAGTTTATCTGCAAATCACAAAATCGCGATCACCAAGTGGTTCCTGTAGAGGGAATTGCCGTCCCCTTGGTAATCTGTGCCTCTTACACCCCCCTTTGTTGGCTTCTCCGCTTTATCGGGACAGGCTTTCCGGCAGATAAGGTCACGGTCCTGTATCCAGGGGGATCTGCGGAAACAGACAACAGGAATATTTTCCGGCCTCAGGAAACAGAAGGACAGGATGCTCCAACCTCTCACTCGCCAGCTCCGCTCCGTATTCACATCAGCTTGAGAAGTCATCAAACTTTCACTTACAATGTCCTCAATGCGAAAACATGTCCAGGAGTGTGGGCTCTCTGTGAGTGATCTGTCCTTCTACAGCAGGCCACACATTCTCCTCTGTATCCTCTACTTGCCAAATTGTTATGGCTTCCTTAATAAAGGTCATTAGATGCCCACACAGTCAGAGGTCTTCTGTTTCTCCGAGGCATCTTTGAAATGCTGTCAAGGAAAGTAGAAAATGAAAAATGGGCAGACCAATTACTGCGTCCTCCTGTGTCCTATAAAGCACAGCCTTGGATATCACTTCTGGCTTCCTGTCTGACTGGCGCAGGTCATACAACACAGCTTCCTCTCCTTGCAGCAAATTCTTTAGGTTGGTAGTAAACCAAATACTTGAGTAGTAGTCATTGACAATGGTATCGAGTATGGGCGCTCAAAAAACGATGTCTTTCTTCATTACTGCTTAAATGGGTCCATTCATATAATTTATTAACATTACAGGGTAATCTAACAAATCTAACAACATTTAATTTCTCCACTTTTGTGCACCCTACTGCCACTTTAACATTGCCATCCTTCCAAACGATGTCCCTCCAATTAAAGTTGTTCCTACAAGTGTCGTTGACTTAAAGGGCTTTTCTGGCTTTTTTCAAAATTTAGCAGAAAGCAGGGTATAGTGTAAAAAAAATTTTTTAAATCCCCCCCCCCCAAAAAAGGTCCAGGAAGCTCATGCAGCAGTCATGTGCTGTTCGTAGTTCATGTGACTGCTACAGCCAATCACTGATCTCAGTGGTCACATGTCATTTATGCGCGTGTAAGGAGAAAGCGCTGCCCCCTTACAGAAAGCAGTGGCCTGGTGGTCATGCTAAGCCACACCCCCTCTGGCCATGTGACTCGACCAGGTGGGAAACGGGAGGAGAAATCTGTACAGAGCTGCCTAATGGAAGCTCTGCCCCCCTGCTTGAACTTTTCAGATGCCCTGCAAGTGCACTATATAAAAGACAATTTCTGCTGCATTACAGGCAATGCAGCAGGGACTTGACTGTGAGCACAGGAATATGTTGGGATGCGATAGCCTGCAGGAGAGTAGTGGGACTAAGATAGTAAGCTGAGAGTGCTGCTAAGCAGGTGCCCCTGGAGGAGTGATATACTGGGGGGCAAGCGATTGCTTGAAGTATACAGTGTGTTATATAGAAACGACGCCTGCAGGTAACCAAAGTTAAAAAAGAGGGCAGCAACCACAAGATGTCTGGAGATGATATACTATGTGACGAGAAATGGATTGGTGCAATAGGCTGAATAGCGGCAAGGACATTTAGAGACCATGGTTGAGGAACACACCCGACTTCAGACTAGCCTGAGTCGGTTGCAGTTACTACTCCCATGCTACAAACCATAAGTGAGGTCGGCCTCAGTCAGCTGTAGGTGTGCACACCACTGAGGACTTCACTAACTAGACAACAGCCATGTTGCACAGTAGGGTATTGTAGTCAATGGAATAGGATTGTAGCAAATTATCTTCGCTCACACATACGAACCAAGTTATTATTCAAGTGACACAAACCTTTATAGGAGGGACTTTCTAAACTTGTTTTATATAGTGAATTTCCTAGAAAACTGTTCTTTGCAAAATATTGTTTCTGACCTTTGAAAGGCATTACCGTTATTGTGTGTGATTCACCTGGTAGCATTTCTTTTCAAGACTTAGCTGTAGTTAGGGAATTTATGATAAAAGTTTAACTGTTTATTTGTCATTTTACTATTATTCTCTCGCATTATTTAGTTCATAAATAGAAATTGCATATTTTTGCAACTCCGTCTGCTGTATCGTATCCTGAACTTGTATCACTATACCAATGGTGGCAAACCTATGACATGCGTGCCAGAGGCGGCATGCAGAGCCCGCCATGCTGGCACACGCTGCCGCCGGTCACTCACCACGTTAGTAGTGAATACCAGCACTCACTGCGCTGCTAGCGGTGCTGATCCATGCACACACTGTGATGTCAGTGTGTAGTTGGAATCCGCCTTCCCCTCCCCTGACATCTCCTCTTAGCTTCCGCAAGAGCAGGAGAGGGAGGCATTTGGCAACACACTGACAGCACAGTGTGCACCTGTGATCAGCGCTGCTGGTGGCGCGCCGGGCAGAGGAACAGCGGAGCTTCCACGAGGAGGAGGGGGTAAGTATATGGGTCTCAGGAGGGCACTGTCACTGCTGGGGGCCGCTCTGATGGATGTCACTATTATACTGGGGGCTGCTCTGAGGGATGTCACTATTATACTGCTCTGGGGGATGTCACAATTACCGCAGGGGCTGCTCTGGGGAATGTCACTATTTCCGCTGGGGTATGTTTACATGTGGCGGGAATGGACAGGGCTGTTTCAAAATAGACAGCGTGCAGATTTTGACTGCTTTTTGGAATGCGGAAATACTGCAGAATTTGCTACAGAAATTTCCGCTGCGGACATTCAGCAGAATTTCCGCATCCAAAAAGCAGTCAAAATCTGCACTCTGTCTATTTTGAAGCGACCTTTTCCTTTTTAGAACAACGGGGGTAAAAATCATACGTCATGATAAGCCCCGCCCCCTGACATGTTGGCACTTTGCGATAAATAAGTGGGTTTTGGGTTGCAGTTTGGGCACTCTGTCTCTAAAAGGTTTGCCATCACTGCACTATACAATCTCCTGCGACACACACATGCAGTCGCACCCTGACCTGGAGCCTGAGGAGGTCCGTAATGCGTCTCCTCCCTCTATGAGACCAGTACTATATAAAACACAGTGCTCCCCTAATAGTGCCAGCCATACAGTGCCCCTATAATAATTCCAGCTACACAGTGCCCCCATAATAGTGCCAGCCACACAGTACTCCTGTAATAGTGCCAACCAAACAGTGCTGCCCATAATAGTGCCAGCCTTATAGTGTCTCCACAATAGTGCCAGCCACACAGTGCTCCCATAATAGTGACAGCTACACAGTTCCCCCCCATAATAGTGCCAGCCATACAGTGCCCCCATAATAGTGCCAGCCATACAGTGCCCCCATAATAGTGCCAGCCACACAGTGCTCCCCTAATAGTGCCAGCCATACAGTGCTCCCATAATAGTGACAGCTACACAGTGCCCCCCATAATAGTGCCAGTCATACAGTGCCCCCCATAATAGCGCCAGCCACACAGTGCTCCCCTAATAGTGCCAGCCATACAGTGCCCCTATAATAATGCCAGCTACACAGTGCTCCCCTAACAGTGCCAGCCATACAGTGTCCCCCATAATAGTGCCAACCACCCAGTGCTCCCATGTGTAGCTGTAAAAAGCTGCAACTGAGAAGAATCAATAGGTAAAAATAAGATTTTCAGCAGCACATCAGAACTGTCAGCGTCAATCTAGGTTTTATGGACTGATGAGTCTACATTTAAGCTCTCTGGACATCACAGAGGACATGCAAAGTAATTAACTTTATCTAAGAACATCAGTCAAGCTGTGAAGATCAATCTGTACTTATCATCCAGAGATCTGCTCATGGTCTGGCCAAACCAGAGCCCAAACCACAACATCATTGAATGCATCCTTGTTTATTAGTGATATCCTTTGTCTAGTGAACATTATCTCCTTCTGTTTCCTCTATCGATACTCTCCCATCCTAATGCACCACATCCCAGTACTGGGCCTTGCTCAGACTGTTCCTTAAAGGGCTGTTCTGGGCAAATACTATTGATGATATAAGCTCAGGATAGGCTATCAATAGTTGATCGCCAAGGATCAGCTGACCGCCCAGCCCGACATCATCATTGGGGTCGGAGCAGGAAGTGTAATAGGTGGTTTCACTCCAATTTTCCCAGAAAACTACTTTAAATATGTGTCTCCATGGATACAGACTATAAAACCCCTTTATACTTCTTGCTATCCTACTAACTGTAAAAAATGGGCAGGAATATGACTGCAGGATCAGACTACACAAGCTTTATTTGTAGTCTGTAGCCATGGTGACACTTAGGTCTGCATTGGAGCTGTAGACCTAAAGTGGTAGGACATTTTTAATCAAACGTATTTGTAAATTTTCATCATGCCTTATTTTAGTTGCAATGGAGCAATAAAGCATGTTGCAATGGTGGACATGACCTTTAGGGTAGACACCCCTTGCGTTTTTCTTGCGTGTTTTTTTTTTACGCGATATGCTGCGGTTTTTTACGCGATTGTCAATGGGACTTCCTAATGTTAAAAACGCATTGCAAGTTTGTGCTTTGCAGTTTTTGTGCGATACGTTTTTAACATTATAAAGTCCCATTGACAATCGTGTTAAAAAAAACACAGCTATATCGCATGAAAAAAACGTGCAAGAAAAATGCAAGTGGGTGTCCACCTTAATCTGGTCTTTTCAGGTTATATATGGCAGTTTATCTCCATATATGAGGCTGAATGCACACAGGCGGGTCAGATTCTGCATGCAGAATCCTGCAGTGGAATCAGACCCTGTCTGCGTCCGGCGTTCGTGCGTACCTACTTTTTCTTCTTTTCTTCTGTACTGCAGATGGTCCGCATGGTGATCCATTGGACATACACAGTACAATTTTTTTTTTTAAACTGGCTGCTTTTCCCGTGTCATCACCTAGCGAATGTCATTGTGGAAAGGGCCGTAGAACGGGTGGCTTCCATTTACTTCAATGGAAGCCGTCTGCACGGAATCCATGCTGGATAGGGCATTTCTGCTCGTGGACATGCAAGAGCGATTTTGCATAGCATGTCTATGGGCAGTATTTGCTGCAGAATCCGGAAGCGGACGCCCGTGTGCACTGGGCCTATTTGGAGGTGTACTGTATTTTTCAATGGAGTGTTGCTTCTCACAATATAGTAGACCAGCAGTCTGCAACTTGTGACTTTCCAGATATTATGAATTTATGACTCCCAGCATGCCCTGACCACTCCTGTAAACTAAGGAGATCATATATAGCATTCTTTGCTGATACTGTTCCATATAAATGAGCCAGGATTAGTGGGGTGAATAGGGCAAATAATGTTTATGTCGGGACATGCTGATCCTAAATAACTTTCCATATCCATAAATGTGCCATTGTTACCAAAATGTGTCATAAAATATTTGGTGCAACCTAAGTATGTTAGATACAGTACTGTGCAAACATTTTAGGCAGCTGTGGAAAAAGTGCTGCAAAGTAAGAATTCTTTCAAGAATAGAAGTGTTAATATTTTATTTTTGTCAAATAAGAAAATGCAAAGTGACTGAAAGAAAGAGAAATGTAAATCACATTAATATTTGGTGCGACGACCCTTTACCTTCACAACAGCATCACTTCTTCTAGGCACACTCGCACGCAGTTGGTGATTTTGTAGGATTATTGTCAGGTATGATTGACCAATTATACCAAATAGGTGATAATGATCATCATTTTCATATGTAGGTTGAAACAGGGGTATTAAGTGAAACAGAAACAGCTGTAGGAAGCTTAAAAGTGGGCGAAGAACAGCCAAACTGTGCTAGGAAGGTGAGGCTGTGGAAGACAGTTTCATGTCACAGGTCATATACTATAGTCAGAGTACAGCAACAAGATACAAGGTAATTATACTGCAGCAGCAAGGTCTCTCCTAGGCAAAGATTTCAGAACAAACGGAGGTCTCAAGATGTGCTACTCAAGCTGTTTTGAAGAAGCGCAAAGAAATGGGCAATGTTTAAGACTGTAGACACAGTGGTCCTTCAAGGAAACAGCAGATGAGCGACGTTGCTACAAACGCATGTATGTGAAGCCCATGTTTTTCAATGGGTCGTTTTACATGAGAGATGTTTTGTAACCTGAAAGAACCCATTGGAAACCATCAGCTTCACATACATGCTATCGCCTTCATAAATCCCCTAACCACCTGCTCACCCTCGCTATCCTGCTGCTACTAGCAGCAGGGGACATTTCTCCCAATCCTGGCCCACCCTCTAGTGCCCCTAACTATTACTCCTCACCTGCCCCACTGAGACACCCTTCTAGTCCAACCACTAGTCCGTACATATCCTCCCCGGTTTCCTTTCAATGTGCTTTCTGGAATTGCCAGTCAGCATGCAACAAACTCCCCACCATCTATGACTTTTTCATTGCTAAATCCCTAAACCTGCTAGCTCTAACAGAAACATGGATACAGCAATCTGACACAGCCTTCCTTGCTGCATTGTCTTACAATGGCCTGCAGTTCTCCCATACCCCAAGACCGGAAGACAGGCAGGGGGGAGGAGTAGATGAGCTCCTCTCCCCACAATACACCTTCCAGGTCATCCCCCCCAGTACCCCCACTCACCTTCCCATCATTCGGGGTACATGCCCTATGGCTTTTCCATCAGCTGTCCATGCGAGTAGCAGTTATCCACCGCCCCCCAGGTGCTCCTCGCCTGTTTCTGGACCACTTTGCTGCCTGGCTCCCCCATTTCCTCTCTTGCGAAATCCCAACCCTCATCCTAGGAGATTTCAACATCCCCACTAATGACCCCATCTCCCCATCTGCCTCTCAGCTTCTATCGCTCACCTCCTCCCTTGGTCTCTTACAACTCACAGCCTCTCCCACTCACAGGGATGGCAATACTCTGGATCTGGTCTTCTTCCATCTCTGCTCTGCTTCCCACTTCACTTACTCCCCTCTTCCGCTCTCAGACCATAACCTCCTCTCTTTCTCTGTCAAGCTCCCTAACATTTCTCCAGACCCTCCTACCTCCCGTACGTACAGGAACCTTCAGGCCGTTCACACCAAAAATGTTGCTGAGTCTCTACAGTTTTTTCTGTCCCCTATCTCTCTCCTTTCCTGCCCCAACCTGGCTGCCGCACATTACAACACCACTCTCAAACATGCATTGGATGAAGCGGCGCCCACCATAACCCAAGCCATCCGATACAGACCACGGCAACTCTGGCTCACGCCTCAAACGCGATTCATCCGTCGGTGCTCTAGGTGTGCTGAACGGCTGTGGAGGAAGTATCAAAAGCCTGCAGACCTTCTCCACTTTAAATTCATGCTCAGAACATGCAACCTTGCCCTCCACCATGCCAAACAAGTCTACTTAACCTCTCTCGTCTCCTCACTATCCCATAACCCTAAAAGACTCTGACACTTTCCACTGCCTTCTCAGACCAAAACTGCAGCCCCCCGTGACAGATCTCAGTGCTGAAGAGCTGGCTGCTTTCTTCAAAAAGAAAATTGATGATATACGGCAGGAAATAAACTCCCATTCCCAGATTAGCCCCGACCCTAGTGTCGTCAGTACTGCATCTAGCTCCTCTTCACGCTCTGTACTTAGACCAACGACAGAGGAAGAAGTCTCCAGACTGCTCTCCTCTGCTTGCCCCACCACCTGCGCTAGCGACCCTCTTCCCTCACACCTCCTGCGTTCCTTGTCCCTGGTGATCATCTCCCAACTCACCACTATATTCAATCTTTCTCTGACTTCTGGCATTTTCCCCTCCTCATTCAAACATGCTATCATTTCCCCACTGCTAAAGAAACAGACTCTTGACTCGACCGATGCTGCCAACTACCCATCTCAAACCTCCCCTTCATCTCCAAACTACTAGAACGCCTGGTTTACTCTTTCCTTATAAGCTGTCTCTCGAAAAACTCTTCTAGACCCCCTACAGTCCGGCTTCCGCCCCCTACACTCAACATAAACCGCCCTGACTAAAGTATCAAACGACTTCCAGACTGCCAAATCGAGGGGCGACTACTCCCCACTGATCCTCCTCGACCTCTCTGCAGCATTCGATACTGTCGACCACAAACTTCTCCTCACTATGCTTCGCTCCATTGGACTAAAGGACACTGCCCTCTCCTGGTTCTCCTCCTACCTATCCGACCGCTCTTTCAGTGTCTGCTTTGCTGGCTCTACCTCCCCTCCTCTTCCCCTTGCTGTTGGGGTCCCCCAGGGCTCGGTCCTCCGCCCCCTCCTCTTCTCCATCTACACAGCCCCCATTGGACGGACCATCAAGAGATTTGGTTTCCAGTACCATATCTATGCTGATGATACCCAGCTATACACCTCCTCCCGGGACATCACAGCAACATTCCTCCAGAACGCCACCGACTGTCTGTCTGCTGTGTCCAACACTAAGTCCTCTCTCTAAACCTCTCTAAAACTGACTTACTAGTGTTTCTGCCCTCTACTAACCGCCCTCACCCTGACATCTCCATCTCAGTGTGTGGCGCCACCATAACTCCCAGACAGCACAACCACTGCCTTGGGTTTATACTCGACTCCGATCTCTCCTTCACTCCTACATCCAATCTCTTGCCCGAACCTGTCAGCTGCACCTCAAGAACATCGCTAGAATACGCCCTTTTCTCTCTGTGAACACGCTAAAAACGCTTATTGTTGCCCTCATCCACTCTCGGCTCGATTATTGCAACTCGCTGCTGATCGGCCTCCTCTGCTCCAGACTCTACCCTCTCCAATCCATCCTGAATGCGGCAGCCAGGCTCATCTTCCTGTCCAGTCGCTACTCGGACGGCTCTGCCCTGTGCTGATCACTGCACTGGCTGCCCGTCAAATAAAGAATACATTTTAAACTCACTACCCTCATCCACAGCACTGCACGGCCCTACATTGCTTCCCTCATCTCAATTCACCACCCAGCCCGCACCCTCCGCTCTGCTAATGAAATCAGACTGAGTGCCCCTTTAATTCGAACTTCTCATTCCTGCCTCCAAGACTTCTCCAGAACAGCAGCTGTCCTCTGGAACGTGCTTCCAAAAAACATCCGGCCAATCACCGACACACTAAACTTCAGGCGTGATCTAAAAACGCACCTCTTCAGGGAGGCATACCATATCTCCTAAACCAAACCCCTTGGTAGTCCGCTTGGTAATATGCTCCCTGTCCCACAGATTGCAATCCCCGCTTGCCGTAATCAACCGGCACCTGCAGTCATCCTGATTCCACAACTATACAGCCTGACCATTGTCTATGTGTATAGACTCTCCACCTCACCATACTGTGCACATCTCCAGCCCTTTACCTTCTGTATCACCCCATTACTTGTAGTATGTAAGCTCGTTGGAGCAGGACCCTCACCCCTACTGTTTCCATTAATTGATTACTTCATGTAACCATTGTCTTGTGTTATTTCCCCTGTATTGTCAGCGCTGTGGAATATGTTGGCGCTATATAAATAAAGATTATTATTATTACTTTGGTAGGGATGTCGCATTGCTACAAAATCTTGCGATTTTGTAGCCCGTGTGAAACGGGCCTTAATGATGTTCTCAATGCTGAGAAGTACAGGCAGATACTAATCCATTGTATAATATAATCAGGGAGATGTCTGATTGGCTGCAAATTTAGTCTGCAGCAAGAATACCACCCTAAACATCCAGCCAATGTCATTGAGAACTATCTTCAGTGTAAAGAAGAACAAGGAGTCCTGGAAGTGATGATATGGCCCACAGAGCCCTGATCTCATCATCATCCAGTCTGTCTGGGATTACATGGAGAGACAGAAGGATTTGAGCAAGCCGACATCTACAGAACATCCTCCTTGCCAAGTTCCTCCAAAAACTGTGTGCAAGTGTACCTAGAAGAGCTATTGCTGTTGTGAAGGTAAAGGGTGATCACAGCAAATATTGATGTGATTTACATTTCTCTTGTTCAGTCACTTTGCATTTTATTAATTGACAAAAATAAACTATTAACACTTCTAGTTTTGAAAGCATTCTTACTTTGCAGCACTTTCTCCGTACCTGACTAACTTACATGGGTATTTTGCGCCAAACATTTTACAGATGCTTAATACCTATTATGACTGAATGAGTGGATTAAATATAGCTTGGAAGAACGAGTGGGGAGAAAATGTAAATTATCTCACAAAGACACTATGTCTGTGCTACTTGACTCTTGAACAACCCCTGCAATAAAAAGCCAAATTCTGTTTTTGCAATTAGCAAGGAGGAAATGAGATGATGCAAAAACATTTATGTAATATTGTATGAAATACTGATGAGTGTTGCAAATATTGGGATAAAACCTTGTTGTGCATTGTGTGATCAACTACTCCGGTTTTTGATCCAGTACTATATTTGACGCAGATTTAGTAATGTGAATGCAATGTGCACATACATACTAGTTAGTAGAAGCTGTCATTGCAAAGTGTACATAGATAATGCTGTCATACTGTACACATTACTAATACTGCCATACTGTAAACATAAATAATGCCACTATATAGTGCACAAATAACATGGCCATGTATAACATCATGTGAAGGAGAAGAGATAAAAATAAGGGTATTTAGACCTGACCCTGTGTGGTATAACAACTTTAATCAAGACTTGAATGGACTCGATGAAGGTGTCAGTCCGACACCCAAACGTGTTGTCCTGAATAGAGTTGTCACAAAGAACTGCGTCTTGTTTTCAGCACCGGTGAATAACCAAAATATATGGTGTCCTTTACCTTTAAATGACATCCTTTCTTTTTATACCTTCTAGAGCTTTTTACCAGTGATACATATGAAGTTGAAACTTTCACAACAACCACTTCGGGGTCTCAGTTTACCACGGCTGTGACCACTCAGACCACTCCGCGAAAACTATTAGGATCCCGTACGCCATCCAAAAAAACTCCTGTGCGTTCCCCAGGTTCCAAACATGGCAAAATACTTAATCCTCCAACAATCAATACTTCTACAATGACTGACGATACCCAAGCAGTACAAGGAATAATTAACACAACCAGTTGGAAGCATAAAACTTCCACCCACAAGGATATAAGCTCCACACAAAACATTACTCATTGGCATCCAACCAAAATGCCTGTTACTGCCAAGAACCATCAACAGAGGGAGTCCTCTATAAGGAAACCTATCATCAAGAAAGTGCCAACCCCTCCTAGCAAGCTTAAAAGTATGATGAAGACTACAATGAGAAACCCGTCTGCCAGGTATCAGAACCCATTACACATCCATCATAAGAATGTTACAATAAGGCCAGGAATGGGACATTTCCATTACTCAAATGTTAGTACTGGTGTAACAGAGTTGGCCAAATCCCACAGAGCTGTAACAGCATTAAGAAACAGCTTAAAACTTGGCCAGAAGGACGTGTCACCAGCAGTCGATAGAGTAAAACAACTCCCTTTGGAACAACTAAAAGATAGAGCAAATGGCACCTCCGTCTTGCTTAGTGCTGTAATAAACAATAGATCTCAGTCGGTTACAGATAATATCAACCATATCACTCACTCTTTTCCAAATTCCAGTTTTGTACATGGGAAGAAGTCCGTGTTACATAAACTGAACTCTCTGAACACATCAGAGCATATGTGGAGAGCAGAAAATATGTCCATGGTACATCAAATCGATAAAGACTTATTAACACCCGGGCTTTTGAAAGGAATAGATTTGCCAGGAGCACGACAATCCGAAGTAATGCAAGAGTTGAACTCTAAAATAACTGTAAGGGTACCCGATACAAATGTGATCTATAACTATACAAAGCAAAACTTAAGAGACACAGCAGAACTTCCTGAACCGGGTCAAGATGGGACAATTCATTTAGAAAGAGACAAAATGAGTCGAGTCAGTCCTACTGAGCCTGTAGAGATAGGGACAATGGTCAATGGGACCGAAAGAACTTCTGGTACACAAAGCCTTCCAAAGAGTCATTCTGGTATGGGGGAAGTTACGCAGGTCCAGACTCAAGTATGGACAACAGTCCAGTCAATAATACAAGCAAACAACAACGTGGAGCAGCAGTACCGGACTCGGACAGAATTGACAACAGGTGGACACAGTCATCGCAACCAGACTCATAGTCATAGACACCATAAGCACTCCTCATTGGGTGGACATAAACAATCTGATAACACCGTGTTGCAACATACAGTAACATCACCTGGAAGGTTAAGTGGTACTAATAGACACCATCTTAGGCATTTACACAACTTCACTCATCCGCATGAACATAATGAGCACTGGATGCAACATCAGATAAGTTCTGCTCAAGTCCCCTTAGTTCAGGTAGGCAAACAGGTGCATACAAGCCAATCACCACACCAAGGAGCAAACACAAGCTTCTATAAAGGTCAAGCAGCCATTAAGAATGGATCAAATACAGGTGATTTGTCCCACCTAAGAAATAACTTTTCTGAACCTGAAGCAACCACATCAGGTCCTTGGAAACTTTTCACAATAGCAGAACCAAAATTGACTACTGAAAACTTACAGAACCCAACTACTATAAGTCATCTAACAACGCAGAACCAACAAGTGTTCACAACACTTTATGAACCGCTCATAACTGACAATAAAACAGGTCCATACAAGCTCCAGGGTTTGGAAGAGGAGAGCCTACCAAGTCTATACCAAAACATAACCATTAAACCAGTAACACAGAAACATCTATCCACACAATCAACCACATATAATACAACCAAAGGGTTTCAGATGAAACTTACTACCCAAACTCAGCCAAGGCTAACTTCACAGTCGACCACTCATAAAAAGACTGAGGTCACAGTAAACAGCAGTCAGAAAATAACTACTGAGGTAGAGTTAACCACATGGTCCCAGCCTAAATTACTTGAACAGACCGGACCATGGGAACCTACACAAAATCACCCAGATCTAACTACACATAGCTCTCCTAATCAGTCCACATGGACCTATTCAGGTCTGTCCACAGAGACACAGTCTACAAAGGTCAAGATAGGATCATCCACTGAACCACTTCTAACCTCCAGTTCAATTACAGATACTCACCCTCATCTATATAAAGTAACAGAACCTCCATTGACCACACACAGTCCACCAGACCATGTAACATTGAGAGACTTCAAAGAAACGCAGACAGAACTATCCACAAATAATCAGTACAAGGAGCATAGAACATCTCCACATAGTAGGACCAAACCAATAACACATAGCCACACCGAATCATTGACACAAACAGATTTGACCTTAAACAGGGTTCGATCAACCACACAAACTGGTCCATTTACAAAGGTCAACGCAGAATCATCCACCCCTATTACTATTACAGATCCAATGAGTTGGATGCAGACAGAACCAGCAACAAAAGAGACAGAACCAACTACTCAAGCAGAGTCAACCACAAGGAACCAAGTGTACTCAGTCACACAAACAGAGTCAATCACAAAGACTACAACTGGTTGGGTTGCAAAGACTCAAACAGTATCACCATTGCAAACTGAACCAAACAAAACCAATAGCAACTCAAAATCACCTGTACATAAAGAAATGACCACAGAAAGCTATACAGAACTGCCAACACAATCACAACATATCATAAAGGGCACAACACAGACAACTAGCAAGCCTAGAAGAATGTCAACCACTCCTCGTGGGACACTGAAAAATAACGAGACAGAATCAATCACACCAAAAACTGAACCATTTAACCAAACCACTACAATGGGATATGATGGGGATGAAACAAAATCAACCATGCAAACTGAACCAACCTCTAAGATTCATCTAAACCCAATTACACCCTATCTTCACATATCGTCAACTCACGGAGGACACTTCAAGTCAACACAAGCACTACCAGATCTGGCAACTCAGACATATCCTCAGAACATCACAAAGTCTACATCAGAGCTTACAACTACAGAACAGCCTGGCATACAAACGGCAAAAGAACGAGTAACCTCAGTATCGAGTATGCCAAGTATAAGTGATGACCACGTTACAACACACACCACTACACAACCTTGGACTAAAGTATTTAGCCCATCATTAACTAGTGAGCATGAACATAAAGATAGTAGATGGGACTCAGGACCAACATTGTCTTCGGATGTGCCAATATTTAACCCCACAAGAAGCCATACTTCAGAAAGAGACCGTGCCAATGGACTTACAACAGTGAAAAGTTCCCCTACTGAGTCGAAGTCGGTAACATCACCGCAATCCAACATGTTCACCACCCAAACCCTTGGTGAGATGATGTCAGTGCAGCCTGGAAGAGACCGAATCTTCATTGTAGACGAGCAACAGCCAGTCTTTAAAGGTCAGTCATGAACTATTACTGTCCAGGGTAGAATAACGCCTTTGTCTTGATAGATTTTATCTGTTGTTTTCTTCTTCGTTTGTCTTGAGTCAAATTCTAGAAGCTGCATTTTCTGATTGACCTTTTCAGAAAGAAAGATCACTCATAAAGATATCAAGGTAGATTTTCTGCTGATGTCTTAAGGTTTATAAAATCCAGAGTATCAAAAGAGCAAAGACTTGAGACATTATTATACTAGATCATGAAGCAAAATACAGAAATTCGATTTAGCTTGGTAAGTAAAACGTTAGGGCTCGTTCACATGTGTGCTGTCCTTTTCTGTTGTTTGGCTCTTTCCTAGGGGATGAACAACGGCAAAAGCGGAAGTGTCAGATCTAGCACATGCCAGACCTGAAAGGCGCCAGGCAGGTCCCTTTCGTAATGATATGTGCCGTTTAGTGATGAGCGAGCATACTCGCTAAGGGCAATTGCTCGAGCGAGCATTGCCCTTAGCGAGTACCTGCCCGCTCGAGAGAAAAGGTTCAGCTGCCGGCGGCGGGCAGGGAGCGGCAGGGGAGAGCGGGGAGGAACGGAGGGGCGATCTCTCTCTCCCTCTCCCCCCCCCTCCCCCCGCTCCCCCTGCTCACTGCCGCAACTCACCTGTAACCTGCGCCGGCAACTGAACCTTTTCTCTCGAGCGGGCAGGTACTCGCTAAGGGCAATGCTCGCTCGAGCAATTGCCCTTGGCGAGTATGCTCGCTCATCTCTAGTGCCGTTATGTAGTCTGGCATTTTCTGGACAGAATAGCACTGCTTGCTACACAATTTTTCTGTGATTTCCGCAGAAATTAGCGATGGAGGCTCAGAATGGAGCCTCCAATATTGATATGAATTAAGCCTACAATTTCAGGTTATGTGGGGCCAATAAACTCTTGCTTTACCTACCTTGTTCCTTGAACAGATCATACCCATGCCAGGTCTCACAAGGAATCTAGGACCTATTTGAGACTAGGATCTAGGCTCTATACATTGTATATAATAATCTTAGTCTGGTATATACAGAAATTGACAGGCATTAATTTATCTATCAGTCCATTATACGTAGTGCAAGACCGATCTTGTATCTAAATCTGTCCATCATTTTGTTGCAATTATTTTCTCAATGTATCTGTCTCTGAATGAATCACAGGTGACTCAATAATGGGGAAGGATTTATGTGTAATTACTGATAATAAACTACACTGAATGACCACTTTATTAAAGACCCCATCTAGTAGCACATTTGACCTCCTTTGGTCTTCCAAACTTCAGCAATTCATAGTGGTAACCATCCACAGATATCAGAGGACATAGGGTGTGCCAACATTCTCCGCACCATTACTCCACTCTGCCTACCTGAACTGTTAACACCTGACATGAAGAGTTCATTGCTGCTTATGCCCAAATCTGACCTCTCCTCATCACGCTTCAACAGAAATCTGGATTCATCTGACCAGGAGATGTTTTTTCATTGCTCAGTGATTCCATTTTTGATCATTTTTTCCCATTGGAGCCTCGTTTTTCTGTTTTACACACAGTGGTGCTGGAACTGGTTGTCTGCTGTTATAGCCCAGACACATTAGTTGGAGCACCATTGTTGTATTTGGGTATAATTTGCTTGACTGTGCAGCACCTGTTTGTCAGAACGATTCCTGACGTCCTCCTCTGACCCATTTCCGCAACGGATTTTCCCATCTAATGTAAATTCAGTGACTCTAATAAAGTGGGCATTTAGTGTAAATGATAGCACTCAATGCCAGTCCGCTGCATTAACTAATGATGTCTAGAGAAGAAGTTATTTTTTTACAACTTTTCGAAAGCACTGGTTTCCGATTTTACCTTCTTCTGGATGAACTGGGATGCGTAAATATAATGGGCTGAACAAGAAATCGCTTTTTTTAACCCGTTATTATGCTGATATCAATGCCAGAATCTACAAGTAGGATACTGTACAGTTGAAAGCCGCTCACCTACTTTACAAAAATGTCAATACTTTTTTTCTTTGCTGTGTATCCTTCCCTAATATAATAATGCTCAATCTCACTCCCCTTCATTAGTGCAAAGCATTAATGTCACCTACAAAATGAACATGACCCATCACGCCGCATGCGAACAGCTGGACTCCTGCAAACCACTTCTCCTACAAGAGGTCAGTGTCTCCGCATGGCAGCAGTCTGATGGCTCATATAAACCATGTCCTGATTTTTTTTTTGTATTTTCTTTTAGTTGACTTCTGCTTACAAGTCTTCCCCGGGATTTGATAGGATTGAGATCCTGAATGTGACGTGAGTGATGGGACCACAGCAGGGACACGGTCCTTGTTAGTAGGTGGATAGGATGTTGTGTTGTGTCCAGGTTTGTAGCTAAAGACCCATGAGCCCCGGTGGAAGAGGTTCAGCTTGGGCCCTCCTACTCCCTACCATTCTTCATGTCTGCCCAAAACGTTCCGCTGCATCACTGGGTCTCTTAAGTCAGAGGTCCCCAACTCCAGTCCTCAGGGACCACCAACAGGTCATGTTTTCAGGATATCCTATAGTAAGAACACCTGTGGTAATGTCCGAGGCACTGACAATAATTACATCACCTGTGCAATACTGAGGAAATCCTGAAAACATGACCTGTTGGTGGTCCCTGAGGACTGGAGTTGGGGAACACTGTCTTAAGTGACCAATTGATGCAAAACTAGTTGTGAGGGTTGTTGCTGGAGTTTTAAAATGTTAAGGGCGCAAGCTCTGAAACGCATGTCGCACCCGTCACCAAGAAAGAAAAAAAATCATAGACACCATACCTGTTAGAAAACATTTGTAACAGCGGCTCAGCACTAGTATACCTCTAAGTAATGCATTCATCATATAATAGTCAGATACCAGCTCTACACACTGATCGTGATTACAGTGCAGTTACCCCCAGTGATCACAGATCACCTTCTTTAATCGGTGTTGTCCATTTTTGTCTTCTTGCTGACCGCCATGATGACTTCCAGACACCACTCAGCTCTACACACTTCCTATCCTGACGCTACACCTACTTTCAGTGCCCCATACTAATATTACCTCTCTCTGCAACCTCCACACCTTTATAGTACCACCATGTGCACACCACACACCCTTATAGTGTGCACCTCTGTGACCTCCACAAAATTACAGTTCTCCCCTTTCTTGCTCCCTACTATGCACCCTTCTGTTCCCCCTACAATTACAGTGGGCCCCTTCTTGTCCCCTACAGTTACAGCATGCCGCTCCATGACCCCTCCAGTTACAGTGCACCTTCTGTGACTCCTGTGCAGTTACCATGGACTCTTCTGTGTCCTCCACATAGTTAATGCACCGTCGGTGCCCCCTACAGAGTTACAGCGCCTCCCTTTGCCATTCCCACATTGAAATGCAATGTTCATCTGTTGCATCACTTAGAGTGCAGCGTGTTCCCCCATGTGCCCCCCAAACAGTTATAGTTCGCCTTGGCCTTCACCACAACTCAGACTCTGGGACTGTCTAAACTCACAGCGACTTCTTCACAGTCCCTTGTGCTGCTGCTGTCTGAGCGTCTGACTCCTCCCCTAGTCTCCTGTTCTCAGTGCAGGATGAGCCGGAGGAGGAGTCAGCCACTGAGACAGCAGTAGTGAAAGTGACTGTGAAGAAGTCACTGTGAATTTCGACCAAGGTCCAGAGTCTGAGTTGTGGTTCAGGGCTGGGGCCACGGGGGAATCAGTGATAACAGCTGTGGCTGTCACAGTGGAAAATGGGGAACCTTTGGCCCATGCTAGCTTAGGGGCCCGGTTGCAACTGTGACCCCTGCAACTGCTATAGCTATGCCACTGGCTGCGTCTAGTATAGACCGACCGTCACCATGTAACACAGCACCATGGAACATATATGTGCACAGCTTCCTATGAGTGATATTGTTAGTGCCTAGTAAAAACCTGACTTCCTATTTGGGGGGGACCACTGTTTAAATATATATTGCTACTTGTACAGAAGTAGTCTCAGGACTTTTGTTTGCTGTATAATATACCGCCTCTCCAAGCTACACAGTTTCATATAGGTTCACCGCAGAAGAAGACCTTAGGTAAAAACTGATAACATGCAGACAACCCTTTTGCAATTAAAGGCTTCCTGGCTCTCAGCTCCGACTTGAGAAATCTCCAGTGGTCAAGCTGTGGCTCCAGTCACAGCATCATAGAGCCATCGCACCTGCCTTGTGCTCCTCTGTGCCCATTATGTACTGTATAGCCATGCTTGGTATGCTGGATGCAGAATAGGTTTTTGTCCCTTAAGTCTTGCAGGATATTTTTAATGCAGTTAGTAAATCTGCCTTTCAGGCGTCCTGGCAATAGCTTCCGCTTGTCGTTTCAGGGTGGCTGGCACTGCCTTGGAATACAAAGTGCTGTTCAGCGTGCGCCCAGGGAGCCTGATGTCTGCTGTGCAGGAACTTGTCCTCTCTGATCCATCCGTGCTTTTCGGGTCCTCGGAGAAACTCTTAGCCTATAGAATGTATAACACAACCCTGACAGGTGAGAAGCCCCCTGGTAAGACCATTACGTACTGCAGCATTAAAGATGATTGCCATTTTGGCCTGTTCTCTGGTTACGTAGGACCCTGAAAGGAAATCTTTTCTTCCTGTTATAACTATCACCCAATGACCCGTCTTATGATCTGGGCCTCCCACTGCTCATAGCTTCTTCTATAAATGCCCGTGTTCCGATACCCATCATATTTGAGCACATTTGATGTCCTTTGGCATTTATTGACACCAGGCGTGTGCTGTCGCTATTTCTGTAAAGCCGCAATAGATATAAATGATGTCTATAGTAGACTGTTGGCCGGTGTTCAGGCCAAAGTGAGGGGTTAACCAGTAAAGTGAAGGTCCTAGCTGGTGGCTCAGTTCCTGGTATCTAGTGGTTCAGTTACCACGTTCCTGGTGTCCACTAATTTAGTGCCCACGTTTCTGGTCCAGTTGTTTAATGCTCCAGTCCTCGTGACTCCCAGCAGTTCAGGCTTTTGGAATTTCCATGGTATTGCACAGGTGATTATTGTCGGTGCCTCAGACATTACCACAGGTGTTCTCACTATAGGATATCCTCAAATCACGACCTGCTGCAGTGCCTAGTAAGCAGTCATTTCAGTCCTGACGCATAGAGTCTAGTGGTTTTCTTACTGCCCCAAAGCTCCATCACTGGTATCTTGTAAGTCGAGTGCTTTGGTACTGTCAGTCTACTGATTTGCAGTGGATTAGTGCCCAGTCTATGTTACGCAGTGTTATGGTGCTCCAGTTTCTGTGTCATGGGTCTTTATTTCTCCAGTCCTTTGTGTCCGCTGTCTGGGTGCTCCAGTCCCTGCAGACCAGTGGTTAAATGCTCCTTACTTTCAGTGGTTAAATGTCCCTGGTGTGCAAGAAAAAAAGTTGCTCAGTCCATATTGTCCAGTGGTATAATATCCCATGCCCTGTTGGCTGTTGACTTCCTTGAAGTGTTCCTTAGAGTCCGCTATTTTAATACCTTTCTCCCTAGCGTCCACTGGTCTAGTACTGCAGTCCCTGGTATCCAGTGGTGTAATATTCCAGTCCCTGGTGTCCAGTGGTGTAATATTCCAGTCCCTGGTGTCCAGTGGTGTAATAGTCTAGTTGCTACTGTCCACTGGTGTAATATTACATTCCTTGGTAACCAGTTGTATAATATTCCTGTCTCTGGTGTCCAGTTTGCTATCACAGACCCTGGTGTCCTGTGGCTCAATATTCTCGCCTCTGATGTCTCAGGATGAGTTATATTCCAGTCCCTGTTGCCCAGTGGCGTAATATTCCAGTCTCTAGTGTCCAGTGGCATAATATTCTAATTCCTGGTGTCCAGCGGTGTAATATTCAAGTCCCTGATGTCCAGTGGTGTATTATTCTAGCACTTTGTGTCCTGTAGTGTAATGTTCTTGTCTCTGGTGTTCAGTGATGTAATATTCCAGTCCCTGGTGTCCTGTGGTGTAATATTCTAGTCCTTGGTGTCCCATGGTGTAATGTTCTAGTTCCTGTTGTGTATTGTTCCTATCTGGTGTCCCATGGTGTAATGTTTCAGTCCCTGGTGTCCTGTGGTGTAATATACCTGTCTCTGGTGTTCAGTGGTATAATATTCTAGTCCCTGGTGTCCCGTGGTGTAATATCCCAGTCCCTGGTGTCCAGTAGCTTAGTACCCCTGGTGGATCATATTTGGCATCCTGATCCCTGGTGCCAGGATGTGATGAGAAGAGAAGAGTATCATCTATCTCACTCCTGATTAATTCTTCTTCACAGACAACCATGCCGACCCGTGTACAGACTGGTTCGCTTGCCCTCGGAGTTTCCAATGTGTGCCTCTGCGAAAGCTTAGTGCCCTCTGTTTGTCACCTTGTCACAGTATCTTCTGCCACAACAATGGCATCTGCATCCACCGGAAAGGGCAGGACCCTGAGTGCCAGTGAGTAGTTCTGCTTATATGCCCATATGCCATGGTAGCCGCAGTAGTGCAGAGGAAGCCTAGGAGTCATCCAGTCTCATGTCAATCATTGTATAATGAAGAGTTCTGCTACTTTCTAATATACGTTGTGTTTCAGCTTCTTGGCATTGTCAGGATCTCTGCTTGCTGACAGTGAACGTAAGCATTCTTGCTTACATGTGGAAGCTGAAAACCATCCAGATTATGTCCTACTGACACAGGCTGTGTTCACTCTTTGTACACAATAATGTTCACTGACAGCAAGCAGAGATAAGAATGAACCGAAACACGGAGCATGCATACGTTTCATGATACACTGAATTATTTACATAAAACCAGAAATTCACTTTAATGTTGTAATTTCAGAAAAGAATAGTGTCCAATGTCGCTCCACCTACAAGATCCAGCAATCCTCGGCTGGTCATGTCTGCTGAGACTTCTAGTTCTTCAGCAGCTACAGGATGATTGTTTGCTCAGTTGTTAACAGTTGCAGTTGGATAAGTTTGCTGTCAGTCACCATGGATTCTGTCCTGACCCCATCAGGTGCCCAATTGGCAGAGATTTTTGGTACATGGGACAAACCTGTGACTACAGAATGACTCATCACCGCCTCGCCGCCATTGCCTGCGCCGTCGTGTTTTGCATAATCATCTGTGCTGCGGCCGCTGTTTTCATCCTGGTCCGAAGATTTCAGACACAGATCCTGCAGCAGAAGGTGGCTCAGACTCAAAGCAGGTAAAGCGATGTGACTTGTGGTGTTTTCATCATCAGTAGAAGGATTGCCCAGTAATATATCCCTACCTGCAGATGATACAAAACTGTAACGTAATTAACACAAGAGGGGATGCAAGGTGGTTACAACAGGATCTGGATAAGTTGGGGGCGGAAAAGTGGCAAATGAGGTTTAACCCTGATAAATGTAAGGTTCTGCACATGGGCAGAGGAAATACGTGTCACCATTATACACTAAATGGGAAACCACTGGGGAACACTGACATGGAAAAGGGCTTGGGGATTGTAGTTAACTGTAAGCTTAACTGGAGCAACCAGTGTCAGGCAGCTGCTGCCAAGGCAAATAGGATCATAGGGTGCATCAAAAGAGGTCTAGGGGCACATGACGAGAACATTGTTCTTCCTCTTTACAAGTCACTGGTCAGACCACACAGTGAATATTGTGGACAGTTTTGGGCACCGGTACTCAGGAAGGACATATCAGAGCCTGAGTGAGTAAGACGGTGGGCAACTAAAGTAATAAACAGAATAGGCGGACTACAATAACCAGAGAGGTGATCAAAATTGAGATTATGTAGTTTATAAAAAAGATGGCTGAGGGGAGACCTAATAACTATGTATTATATATCAGAGGACAATGCAGAGATCTCTCTCATAATTTATTTACACCCAGAACTGTGACTGTAACAAGGGGGAGCCCTCTACATCTAGAGGAAAGAAGGTTTCTACACTGACATAGAAGGGGTTCTTTACTGTAAGAGCAGTGAGACTGTGGAGCTCTCCCCCTGAGGACGTAGTTATGGCAAACTCTCTAAAAGAGTACAAGGGGGGCCTGGATGCCTTTCTTGAGTGTAATAATATTACATGTTTTAGTCACTTCAGAAGGGTCGGTGATCAGGGGATTATTCCGATTGTCAGCTTGGAGTTGGGAAGGAATTTTTTTTTCCCCCCTTAAATGAGGAAAATTGGCCTCTACCACATTGGGGCTTTTTGCCTTCCTCTGCATTAACATGGGGGGTAATAGGCTGAACTAGATGGACTATGTCCTTTTGCAGCCTATCATACTATGTAAGAGAAGCCTATAGCTATGGTATGTAGTGCGCACTTGTAAGGACTCTGGGGAGATTTAGAATTAGTTTTTTGGTGTAAAAACTGTTTCAGAATTTGGTGAAAAAATTTTGCAACTTTTTGATAGGGACTAGAGATGAGCGAACGTGTTCGGCTCCGCCCCTTTTCGCCCGAACACCGAACTTTGCGAGCAATTCCGTGCTCGGGCGAAAAAAGTCCGGGGGTCGCCGTGGCAGCGCGGGGGGGTGCGGCGGGGAGTGGGGGGGAGAGGGAGAGAGAGAGGGCTCCCCCCTGTTCCCCGCTGCTGCCGCCCTCGCCGCCGCGCCTCTCCCCGCCCCCCGGCGCCCCCCGAAGCTTTACGCGCGGACACGGAAGTCCTCGGCAAAGCCAGTGTCCGGGTGCGTAAGTGTTCGTTAAGAACACGTTCGCTCATCTCTAATAGGGACATATCTATGCATAATTTACACCAGAAACTAGCGTAAATGGTACCCTAGCTGGCGTAGGTTTTTCTGTAGGCACATGGAGGAGCCGTGCACCTCTTCATATATTAGGCGTATCGTGTGCTGACAAATATGGTAGACTATGTAACGTCGGTCCTAATGAATGTAGCTGTGCTGTGCGCCTGTTATACAGGGATCTGTGTACGGTGCTGTTCCTCTGTTATTCCTTCTGGAAATATACACATTGCCAACTATTTGTTCCCATTCCCCTTGTTATCAGGACGTATCTGCGCAGAAGACCTTTTATAAAACAAAATAAATTGGAACGAACATGTGGCGAGCGGTGAAGTGGCGATCATATATTTCATTCATTTGCGCAATAATTGGGTAGGTTTGATTGTTCATTGGATCATACCCACGCTGCTAGTCACCCCTTCTGCCGTCTATTCAGCAAATCATCACGTTGCCTGCTTACACTCAAGGATTGGCGGCAGACGAACGATGATTTTAAGGTCCGCACGAAAAATCTAACAATCGTTTGCTCGCTGCGTGAGATTACACCTAACAATTATTGCGCAGGCCGTTTCATCTAATGATTACTCGCACGATAATCACGCAGTGTAAAAGATCCTTTAGGGCGCCTTCACACTTGTGAGAAAATCACGCGATGTTGAGCGAAGCGAGAGTGAGTGAAAACGCAAAATTAGGAAGCCAAGGATTTTCAATCGTCTCATTTCTATTTGCGATGTTTTTCACTCTTGCGATGTGGCGGGAAACAAATTGCAGCATGCGTTTTGTGACTTTTTTTTTTTTTCCTCTTGCCCATGTTCCCTATGGAGCCTCCAATTTATCGCATCGCAGAGCACAAACTTGCGATTCTTACGTAATGCGGTTTTAACATTAGAAACTCCTGCTGTCTTTTGCGCAATAAAATCGCAGGAGAAAACCACGGGCAGCAGCGATGCGAGATTATTCTCAGGAAAAAGCATCGCAGCTGCTCAAAAATTGCGTGAGCAGAGACTCAATTTTTGCCGTGATATTCTAGCAGCGATATCTCAATCGCCAGTGTGAAGGGGCCCTTAGCGTACTTAAACAAGGCATTCAGAACAGAATCAAAATTAGCCCCATTGCTGCGGATATGGACTCAAAATCAGCGCATATCTGCGGCTAATAGCAGATACAGCGCTTCCCAATTCAACGCAGCCTTTCTCCTGACGGCCTGTAGCGAGAGTAGCGTCCACTGGTCAGGTGATGCGGAAGTGGCAGCCTGCTGTAAACACGGCTGTACGTGGACAGTATACAGAAGTGCGAATAAGCCCTAAGTCCGCCTTCACACAGTGTCATCAATGAGCGCATTCCACAACGGAAAACCCGCAGTAAGTGCGCAGTGGCCAAAGGCGCGCCTAAATAGTGTGGATTTTTCAAGGGATTTACTTGCGGAAATGCTGTGAATTTAACTCTTGTATTTCAGGGTTGAAATCTACAGTGTAAATAGACGCGCCGCAGTTTTAGAATCTGACATGTTTGAAAAACGTTGCGGATTCGTTGCGAAAAAGTTCCGCACCGTATAAAGATTTTTCTTTTCCATCTCTTCCACTTGGCTTGTACTGTAAATGCTGCAGAATTTCCACCATTTGTGAAGACGCCTTACACTACGCAATTACTGACACACCCTCTTGACTAGAGGAATGGTAACGCCCAGTTGCCAATTTATTCATACATTTTCAAGAGGATTAAGAGAAGGGCAGCACAATGGGGAGTTCTAGGAAAAGAAGCTTCAGACTTGTTATTACTTGGGGAATACAAGCAAATAATATATGAGCTAACGACTCCTTCCCTCTCGCTTTTGTACTTCTATGGAGTAGTGGGCGCAGGACTGCTACTACACACACTTATACAGTAGACCCGCCGGTCCTACCGACAGGCTTGCATGCAGCAGCTTGGGTCCTGTCCTTGGATCTCATGTTCCCTGCTTGCCTCCTGCTGGCTGGTAAAGCCATAGACGCTTGCTCAGGTTGCAAGAGGAAAGACGGCAGCGGCCCGGGTATCTGTTGCCATGGTAACAAGAGAGGACAGTTGATATTGGCAATTATTTAATAGGGTTTCATGCAATTGTCATGAGACCATTTTTGCTTCATGATATCTTGACCTGGAGATAAGACACTGCCAAGACAAGATGGAAAATGTATAAAATGGAGACATTTTGATATATTGGTTGTCCTTGGACGGCCATGTCCCAGGGTTGCTGCATATTCCATGTTGATGTTAATTGTCGCTTCCGCTTACTCTTAGTTACAGGAGGTTCAGTCGCTTTGATGATGTTCCCACGCATTTCTGGTGTCCTTCGCAAACATGGCTGACAGCCTCGGCGTCACTCAACTCCCTGGATAACCCGGCATTTAGCAGCTCTGAAGAGGTCTTCCCCCTGCAGGCTCTGGGGAGCTGCGTGTGCGGTTGTCAGGACGGTGCTCGGAGCAGCTCCCAAACCAACCAGCCCCAGCAGCCTGCCCGGCCTCCGCCCAGGTAATGGACGCTGCTTGGAGATAGCACTAAGGCGATTACCATAATGATCTTCAATCGTTACACTCACCTCCTAACCATACCGTTTTTTTCAGGATTGTCAACCTACCTCAAAAGGGAAGTGGCTTATACTAATGTACCCAAGGTGGGCATTTCCGTATGGATTAGGGGTGCAGATTAAATGCCTTGCAAATCGGGTTTTGGGAGATACAAGTTATAGTTGCAGAAACGCAGGATGAATAATTGTAATATGGCAATAAGAAGGCTTATGTCCAACCAAGACTTCTCGCCCCTTTATGTCATCACCCTGGCTGAAGACCTGAGTAATTGGAGACAGACTGGTTGCCAGATATACGATGCCAGACAGACCATTGTGAAGAATTCTGTTGTTAGGCAGTGGGTCCCTAGCAACCAGACTGTCAGAGTGGAGGATTACCTCCTCCTGCAGCCTGAGAGAGAAAGAGCCTGGTTTGGGCACTGCAGTGCCAAGCACCTGTGCCCTTTTCCTGCCCTTGTATGTACCCCAAACTGTAGTCTTAATGGGATTCTATTATCAGGTTCATGCTACCCAAACCATGGGCAGCATGAACCCGGGACAGGGAAGCCTGTTGCTCCTGTGTGTGCTTTATTCTGAAACACTGCAGTGTTTCATATTAAAGGTACTTTTAACCCTTTCCAATCCACTGTCTGACGTCTGAAGACATTCTGATTGAAGGCTGTACAGCTCCGATGTTGGACGACGTCTGGCAGGGTATTCCTACTGTAGATTAGTGGCGGCTCTGTTGTCAGGGGGCCTCTCCAGCATGTCCCATACCGCAGTACTGGCTCTAGCCAGCAGATGGCGCCATTGTATAATGGCAGAAAGAGAAAGCCCCCTAGGAAACCCTGAATCCACAATTGGATTGCAAAGGGTTAAGTTGGAGTTCGGCGTCAAGGGGGCGGGCCATGCTATGCTCACGGGGCAACAGGCATCCCCGTCCCGCCTCTCTTCTCCTTATGGTTCGGGCAGCATGAACCTGATGACAGAATCCCTTTAAATGGTCTGACAAAGACTGGTTGCTATGGAATTAATTCCTGACAAATGCAATCTCAAAGCTTGCAATTTTTCGGACATGTTTCCATAGCAACCAGTCTGGGCCTTGTGTCATTTCCCTTTTTCCATGACCCTTTGCCCAATTCCCCTCGCCTTTGTGTGCTAATAATGCAGTTTTTCAGTAGCGTAAAGGGCAGCGCATATTCTTGACAAGTAATAGAAAACGGTTAAATGACAATTTCACGTGCCGCAGATTTAAAATGCGCACCAGGCATCAACCGCATTACAGAAACCGCTACCATAAATGGAAAATCCGTAATCAACCCTCTCCGTGCGGCTGCGTCCTGATCACTGCTGTATAATCACGCCGTGTATTTGGGGGCCATTAGCAACTGATCCATATTTACCCAATAGAAAGTAATATTGATACAGGGGCAAAATATATCACACTGCGCTTTAAAATAAACGTTCGTAAAACTATACAGCCGCGTAATTGGATGCATTTAAGCTCCGTATTACAGTCCGCAAATCGCGGATCAATTAGGAAGTTAAAATTTGCGCGTTTGAAAGCCGCTTTGCATTGAGACCCATCCTCCAACTGGCACTGAAGGGTTAAAAAGAGTTGGGTGGTAGTGCCAGACAGCGCGGGTGATTTGCATGTCTGTCTATAGTCGTGTGGATGTGCCGTGAATACGTAATCAGCCGTTCGCTCCTCTTCCTGCTGGTATTTGATTGCATCTTTCCCAGCGCTCCAGCACTGCAGGGGTTACATAAATCCTGGAACAGCTCGGAGACCCCATTACCTTAGCCGTGAAGGTATTTGGAACGTGAGGGAATGCAGGGCTGTGATTGGCTGAGCTGTTGTCATGGTTACGCCGGTCTGTCTGCACTGCTGCAGGGAGGATGCTGAGGGTAACATTACCAAGGGGAGGACAGATCAATTAGAGTGTGGAGGCTTCACACTGCGCCGACACGTGTAGTCCTCTCCGCACGCGACACAACGCCAGCAGCGCATCCCGTCGCCGTTGTCCTCGCTGGGGTTAATGGGGGTCGGTCCAGTCTGACCGAAATATATAGTTCTGCTGCTTTCTAATAGTCTTTGTGATTCAGATATTCATCATTTTCAAGATCTCTGCTTGCTGTCAGTAGAATGTTAGAATATTCTTGTTTATATCTTGAAGCTGAAAACCATATTATGTCTCACAGGAGAAGGTTTGCTACAACTGCATCCAGTCTACACAATGCTACGGCCAGTTTCACACAGGCGATCGCGATATCGCCGCTTTGTTCCAGCGATCTTTCAGCGTCAGCGGTGTTTTTTCTTGAGAATAATCTCGCATTGCATCGCTGCTCCCCACGATAGAATTGCGCAATTTTTTTTATTGCGAAGGTCAATAGGACTTTCTAATTTTAAAAACGCATTGCATCGCAATGTTCGTGCTTTGCGATGCGATAGACAAGGAGTTTCCATAGGGAAATAGCACATCGCAGAAAGATAGAGCATGCCGCCATTTTTTTTTCTTGCGACATCGCATCAGTAAAAACATCGCTAATATGAAGGAAGCTATTGGAAAGCATGGGTTTAACAAACTTAGGTTTTCTCACGCTATCGTATCGTGGGAAAATCACGTGATTTCACACGGTTGACAGCGATATCATTGCTACGAAATCTTGGCAAGATCGCAGCTTTGTTCCCGCCATTTTGGAGCATAAACTATGCTTTTTTTTTTTAGAATAATATCACATCACTGGCACATGCGATAAAATCGTTCTAATGTTCATGCGATGCGATAAACCAGGAGGTTCCATACGGAAACATGGGAGATAAAAAATAGCACATTGCAGACAGTGAGCATGCCACATTTTTATTTTTCTTTACAAACCTGCATTTTGTAGCGCCGTTGTATCGCTGGAAAATTGCACGATTTTGTAGCGCATGTAAAAGCGACTTTAGGCCCACTAGAGTATTTGGGGCCACGGACGGCACGTGGCCCCATTATACGACTATGAAGCCTTAAACGTGGACCTTTTTCCGCACGGACTGATCGTCTGTGTGAAGAAACTTATGGCATGTCTGATTCCCATCTGTTTTATGGACGAGGAACAGGGCATGCCAATGCATGTGAACGTGCTGCCTCCGCGGGCACATGAACTGGTCCCGTGTGCTGTGTGATGCGAATATGCACTTAGCCTAACTGATACATTGTAGCAAATACCAGCACAGTATAGAGATTGCTGCTACTGATGTGTTTACAGAGGATTGGATAAAGCTGAAGCTCTGTACAGATTTTCAGGTGTAATCAAGGCTGTTCCCATTCACTGACAGCAAGCAAAGATCGCAAAAAAGAGGACATGAAACGTATAGGTGAAAGTTACATAACTTTACGATACAACAAACCTACAACTGCTTGTGCCGTTTGGTCAGTAAGGATCATTCATTTGTTGCTGATTTGTTGTGGTTCTGCAGCAGATTTTACCCTTTCATTGAATTCAAAAAAAGCGAAATCTACTGCAGATCCGCAACAAATCAGCAACCTGTAAACACACCTTAAGGCTTCATTCACACGAGCGTATATCGGCCACGCTTTCACGGCCGGCCGATATACGCTGCCCATCTGATGCATTGGTTTACAATGCATCAGTTCTGATGGGTGTATTCCCACGGCAGAATACGGCGGTGGCTCCCATAGACGCCTATGGGAGCTGCCGGAGAAGGGAGGTGGGAGGGAGTCTGCTAAACTTCCATCCCTTTCCCTCCTCCTCTCCGCCCCTTGCCAGCTGTTTGCAATAGGAGGGGGCAGGACAGGGCGAGAGGTAGTTGCTCAGCCCCCCATCCCCTGCCCCCTCCCATTGCTGGCCGCCAACAAGGGGTGAAGAAGGGGTGGGAGCTTAGCACACTAGCTCCCACCCCGTCCCTTTGCCGAGAGGCGGCGGAATGAGGGAGCCAGTTTAGCACAGCAGGACCGAAAAGGGTGTGAACAGACAGCCCAGATCTAGCACATACACACCGAACCTAGAATGCAGTTGGGTGGGGGGAGACAGTGTAGCTCTGCTAAACTGCCTTCCCCTTTGCGCCCCCTCCCATTGCTGGCAGCCGAGAGGGGGTGGGAGCTTAGCACACTGGCTCCCACCCCTTTACCTTGCCGAGAGCCGTCGAGGGGGGCAGAAGGGTGGAGGCAGTTTAGAGAAGCTAAACTGTCTCTCTCTGCCCAACGTCAATCCGGGCTCGGCGTATATGCGCCAGACCGGGCTGTTTTGAATGGTGCACAAATGGCGATTTTCAGGAGTGCTGTGGTCATGACATGGCCGACCAAAAATCACTACGCTTGTGTGAAAGAGCCCTGAACCAATGCATCAGATGGGCAGCGTATATCGGTTGGGCGTGAAAGCGCGGCTGATATACGCTCGTGTGAATGAAGCCTTAGGGTTCTTTCACATGAGCGTAGCGATTTTTGGTCATGACCACAGTGCGACTAAAAGTCACGTTAATGGCGCACAAATCTGCCATATGTGTGCCCGTTCAGACCGCCCGGGCCCGGCGCATATACGTCGAGCCCGGATTGCCATCGGGCAGGGGAGACAGTTTAGCTCTTGAACTATCATTCCTGGCTAACGTAAAAGCACTCCTATGCGCTATCCTGGCCAGCCGGCTGCTTTTATGCCACGGGAATACGCCCATCTGAACTGATGCATTGTAAACCACTGCATTAGACGGGCAGCGTATATCGGGCGGGAGTGAAAATGTGGCCGATATACGCCCGTGTGAATGAAGCCCTAAGCTGTAGGCTAGGGAGGGCATCATAGGGACATTTGGTTGGTTGTAAGTCACGGTAAAATTCAATTATTAGTCCACCTTTAACGTTAGCCCTACAGGGGAACAAGTGGTAGAGAGTTGGAGTTCTTGGGACTTAATACCTCATCGGGAAAAAGTGAGAGCGCTCACAAACTCTCAGGTGCCTAAATGTGGAGGCGTAGCGTAAGGGCTTATTCACGCAGGCGAATTCTTGTCCGTGTTGGAAATAGACCCAGTACAGTCATGCCTTGTTTTAGACTATAGTCAGCGTGAAACAAACTTGTCCTATTCTGGTCGTTCATGCAAGTCAATGGTTGTGTGAAAAAAATGGAGAGCAGATGGATTGACATCCGTGTGTGATAGTTGCCAGGCATAGAAAAAAATGTTTTTTCGCATGCGATAAAAATAGATGACATCCGGATAACACGCAGAAATAAAAAACGGACAGATGCAGCGCATATGCGATTACAATTGGTCATTTTTTTGCGGAGTGAAATCGGACGCGCTCCTCTAACTAAGGGCTCTTCTGAGGAGTCGAACAATGGAAAAAACGGAAGTGCTGGATCCGGCACATGCTGGACATACAGTGCCGGATAAACCTCATTGACTAGAATGGGGACAATTCAACTTTTATCTAGTTTACTGGACATAGTAGTGCAGCAAGCTGCGCTATTTCATCCAGGATCGTATGCCCGGCTCTGAGTTGAGCCTCCAGTGCAGATGTGAATGAGCCTTATGGCCTATTACACCTGCCGCTGTATTAATGACTCCATATAGTTCTACAAGTAGCGAACACGGATCCAGACTGCCGCCTGCCATGGGGCCCTGTGTGATGCAATCAATTAGCCTCTGTAGAGCACTCAATCAATCCCTGCTCAGCAGACTTGTTCTGTACGGTCACGCCGTGGTGTCACCTACGCACTTCACCTATTAGCAGCACACGCGGACAATTAGGAATAATGAAGAGACCCGTTTTTTTTCCGGAGGGGGAGGGGCGGCGGTGGTGTCCCTGGCCTCTGCAATGCGTCCCTGGCAGAGGTTGCTTTAATGGAGTGCTGTGATTTCTTGCTGCTTAATTAAAGGTTCATTTCCCTGCTGTGTTTTTCCATCCTGTGCTCCATTAAACAGACATCATGGAATCAGGAAGAGTGTCTGATTGCTCATGGAAGCAAACAAATCAATTAGCGCTCAGCGTGCGACGCCTCGGACCGTGCGCGGCTGTGGAGCCCTTCAGGCCTTGTCTTGTGACAAGGTGACATAGAGGATGGCTGATAGATTTATTGCAATGAGAAAGTACATTGGTCTTATGACTTAAATGGACCATGTCATGAATAATACTCCTCCCCATATACCCTATGGGCATATTGTGACACATCCGTAATACGGACCCATGTTACACACGTGTTACACGGGACATTACAACCGTATCTCATCAGAGTTTGCCTCCATATTTACTTTGAGGTTTTTTTCCTACTGGACACATACGGATCCGTATTTGCCCAACAGAAAATAATACCAATATGGAGACAAAATGGAAAAAAATAGGTCAGGCTGCGTTTCTAAAAATCGGTCGTGAAAAATGCAGCCCTGTTAATCGATACATAGATTTGCAATAGCTCCGTATGACAGTCCATAAAACATGGACTAAATATGGAGGTGAATATGCTCTTCTGAAATCGGCCTATTAGAGCATATGGATGTCGTAGGGGAAGATGCTTTGCCTTGGCAGATCCAGCCCATGCATATATTACATGGTCATCCATTCATGTAATACTACATTTCACCTTTAGTGGCCACTGTAGGAGAAATGTATAGCTAACTGCAATTTTTCCCTAGAGGCCAAGGGTCCCAGTATCGGGATCTTATTCCTTGGTTTTAGTGAAGAATGGGCCAACAATGTACTCAGGAAGGGGGTACATTTAAGGGACTCCAGATTATAGCATGTTTGATTGACATGTTCTAAAAGTGTGTCATTCAAAAACATGAGCCCCTTCACACCCCAGGATGTATATGTATGTCCTAGTTGTGCAAGGTTAATATGACCAGGGCTCGGAAGCTGAGTCCGCTCTACACATGACCGATGTAAGCTGCCTTTGACAGCTGACACCATGCCACAACGGCTGCCGCTTGTGGCTGATGACTCTTTAAATTTCGCTGCCAATTCTGACAGCACCATTTAAAGGGCCCAATTGGTGATCAGAGGTCCTAAATGAGCCTCCCACAATGAGCTTGCGAGGTCCTGTGTGGGTGTCGTGGTAGCTGAGAGCGTTCTGAAGAGCCCCAGTGCCAGGTATTTTTTGCCTGTGGCACATCTTCGTACATTGCTGGCTAAAACACCATATACTAAAGTTTTGTAGCATATGGTAAAAGCGATCAAATGACTGCAAGTTCAATTTACGTAGAGGGGTAAAAAAAAGTAAAAATGAGTGAAAAGAAGATTTTATTATTGTAAAAAATCAAGGATATTAAAAGTTATAAAAAACCCTTTTCTCATATTTATAATACTAAAAAAATATTTGCTATCCCTTTGTCCCAAAAGTCTGATCTGTCAAAATCATATCAAAATTATTTATCCTGCACGATGGAAGCTGTCAGGAAAAAAAAATACATAGTACCAGAATTGTACTTTTTGGTCAATCTGTCTCCAAGGAATAATTCATAAAAATCGATCTAAGGGCTTATTCAGACGACCATATATCTGCTGGGTTTTCACGCCCGGCTGATATACGGTGTCCCTCTCTGCAGGGGAAGGAGGCTGGAAGAGCCGAAAGCAGTGCACTGAGCTCCCGCCCCCTCTCTGCCCCGCGCCACTATTTGCAATGGGAGGGGGCGGGATGAAGGCGGAGGTAAGTCTCATAACATAGCTCCGCCCCCGTCCTGCCCCCTCACATTGCAGATAGTGCCGAGGGGCGGAGATGGGGTGGAGAGGAGATAGAGAGGAGGTGGGAGCTCAGAGCACTGCTCCCGACTCTTCCAGCCTCCTCCCCCTGCAGGGAGGGACACCGTATATCGGCCATCGTGAAAACCCAGCCGATATACGGTCGTCTGAATAAGCCCTAATAGTTAAACATTCTCGAAATGACACGAGTATAAAATAGGATGTCCCACACCACCCTATTAACTCAGATGGTGACAGAAAACTATTTTTTAAAGAAATTTTATTTTTCAAAAGTAGTGCAGCAAAAAAACTAACTCTCTAAATGTGGTATTGCAGTAATCGTGCTGACCCAGAGAATCGAGCTATCATGTCATTGTCGCTGCAGTGTGTACACCGTAGAAACAAGACCCTCTCCCTCAATAAGATGGTGTAGTTTTTCTCCACTTTTAAGGTTTTTCTGTAGATATGATACATTAAATGGCAGCATTGAAAAATACAATTCATCCCGCTAAAAACAAGCCCTCAGAAAGTTGCGTTGATGGAAAAATAAGAGTACTGATTTTTTGAAAGTTGGGAGGAGAAACCAAAAATGGGGGATATCCGTAAGGGGTTAAATCTAATGTTTTTTTGTGCAGTTGAACTCTATTGTTTCCCGTTATCAGCCATTTCAGGTTTCTTTATTGATCCCCGCCACCTATGATGGCTTTAATAGCACATATCTCTGCTGCTGAGACCTGGCATACTCATATAGCAGCTATACCTGTAGGTTCACCGGCCCTTTAACCGCAGCGTTATTGAAGTGCCCCAGGATAGACCATAGACAATGGCGAGTTGTTCACTTTGAGCGCAGCCCCCGTTACACTATGCTGAGGGATTAACTCTGTGAATTGTGGCAGAAAAGTGCAGACTTCATGTGTTACTATAGAAAACACCAGTTGTACGAGAACCGGTTGATCTGGACTCTTCTCCATTATGTGGCCTGCTGGGAAGTCATCACTACACACATTAGCTCTATTACACTCAGGGACTGGCATGGCTTTAGTACAATGCACCAGTGCCACCTTCTGTTGACCGTCACATATATGATACACTGTACAGTGCCACCCTCTATAGAACGTCACATATATGATACACTGTACAGTGCCACCTTCCGTAGAATGTCATATATATGATGCACTGTACAGTGCCACCTTCCGTAGACTGTTACATATATGATACACTGTACAGTGCCACCCTCTGTGGACCGTCACATATATGATGCACTGTACAGTGCCACCTTTCGTAGACTGTTACATATGATACACTGTACAGTGCCACCCTCTGTGGACCGTCACATATATGATGCACTGTACAGTGCCACCTTCCGTAGACTGTTACATATATGATACACTGTACAGTGCCACCCTCTGTGGACCGTCACATATATGATGCACTGTACAGTGCCACCTTTCATAGACTGTTACATATAATACACTGTACAGTGCCACCCTCTGTGGACCGTCACATATATGATGCACTGTACAGTGCCACCTTTCGTAGACTGTTACATATATGATACTGTACAGTGCCACCCTCTGTGGACCGTCACATATATGATGCACTGTACAGTGCCACCTTTCGTAGACTGTTACATATATAATACACTGTACAGTGCCACCCTCTGTGGTCTGTCACATATATGATAAACTGTACAGTGCCACCCTATGTGAACCGTCACATATGATACACTGTACAGTGCCACCTTCTGTGGACCATCACATGTATGATACACTGTACAGTGCCACCCGCTGTGGACCATCACATGTATGATACACTGTACAGTGCCACCTTCTGTGGACAGTCGCATATATGATACGCTGTACAGTGCCACCTTCTGTGGACCGTCACATATATGATACGCTGTACAGTGCCACCTTCTGTGGACCGTCACATATATGATAGACTGTACAGTGCCACCTTCTGTGGACAGTCACATATATGATACACTATACAGTGCCACCTTCTGTGGACAGTCACATATGTGATACACTATACAGTGCCACCTTCTGTGGAAGTCACATATGTGATACACTAAGAAGTTACACCAAGGAGACACTTTTGGATTAACATTAAATGGATTAAAATGCAAGTGCGACAGCATTAATCCCTATGGGCGCTTTTACACGGGCCGATAATAGTTCAGTGTAAATGCATTCAGCAACTGAATGGCGAATGAAAATTGGCTTGATTATCGTTTGTCATTGTTTTTGCGTGTGAAAACTGAATGACGATCGGCCCGTGTAGTCGGGCAGTCATTCATCTATGAACGACTGCCTGTTTACTGTGAATGGAGGTGGTTTTAGCGAATGACCCCCAGAGGGTTCTACCTCCATTGACTAAGCGATGACCGTTCCCATGCAAAAGGGCCCTACGGGTATGTCCACATGGGCCAGATTTGCTCCAGAGTGTCTGCAGTACATCCGCTGCCCATTTGCTGTGGATTTTGATGCAGTTTTCGACGTGAAATTCTGCACAGAATTCATCCATTTATCCGAAGAGCTGGACTCTGCACCGAAAATCTGGTATTATAATTGAAATTCTGCAGATTTAAATTCCGTACCACATGTCAATCACCACAGCAGATTTTTTCCGGCAGCACATAAACGGGATTTTGAAAATCTTATCCACTTTGCTGCTACTGTAACTACCACCATGCGAACATACCCTAATACCCCTGTTCTCACTCACAGGAGGCTGAGATGTGAGGAGCATTTTTAATTGCACATGTAATCCCAGTGTTAGACACCAGGGGGCAGCAGTCACACAGAGATCACTAGCATTGCCATATGTTACCAGGGTAAAATCTGACCTGCAGCGTTTACCAGCAATTGTTCTGTGATTTTCATGCGTGTACGATGCATTTTGGCATTAAAATACATGATTCTCATCGATGTACATGTATGTTTCACATGCATGAAAAAAAAAATCACATGTGGTTCATATAGTTAAAATGGTAGAAAAAAACGCATCACACGGCATACGAGAGCAATACTTTTTTGTCACTGCCATAGCAAATAATGGGCGTTTATTGAACAAGAATTTCCCCAAAATAGGACATGCTGCAATTTTTCGATCTCGGACTATTGGTCCAAGAGGAAGATTGCTCCTATTATCCCACTATGCACTAAAGCCGACATGGCCATCATTCCCCTTAGAACTACAATCAGGATGTATGAGAAGTGCGGGAGGAAACCGTCACATACATATAAACTACATGCAGATGTTGCCATTGGTGGGTTTCCAACGTGGGACCCCAGTGTTGCAAAGCAAAAGTCCCTACTACATGTATTTTAGAAAGAAATATGGGGGATAGATGGGAGGGAGTGTGAATACAGGAGCTGCACACAAAGTTACTTGTAGTCTGTAACCATGGAGACACATAGGTCTGCACTGGAACTGTGCACGCAGTACGGTAGATTTTCAATCAAGACTGTTGGCAATATTGCTTGACATTTTTTATTTTATTTTAGATGTTTTCAAGCAGTAAAAATGATTTTTTGCAAAGATGGACATAAACATTAATTGTCTGTCCGTGTCATTAACTGGACTTGTAGGATAAGCGGATACCAAGAATGCATTGTGTGACATCGTGAGTGGGCAGCAATCATTCTCGGGCGCAGTGTCTGGTTAGGATGGCTGACGCAGCGTTCTGTGCTCCACATCATATATTTCTGAGCAGTGGATGACTGCGGCCCGTGCTTAACAGGCAGGAAACTAGGGCAGATCTGGCTGTGTGTATAATATATATGTGTTATATATATATATTTTTTTTATTCCCGGTTTGAACCCCTCATGCCTCACGTTTAATGACACTCCGATACAGAAAGTTGCTATAAATGGAAACAGGAACTCAAGAGGTTTTGTTGCACAACATCAAAAATATTTTCCCCATCAGAGGTGATCAGTGTGACCCCTTTGTCATATAGAGCCAGTAGTTCCTGCTATACATCACGACCGACCGCTACAATTACTCATTTAATTTCGGGATGCCACAGATCATGCATGGTCGGTGGTAAGGGGGGGGTGGTGTAGACACTAACACCCCCACCTCCATTCTCCCCCAAAGATACAAATCACAAGGTGTGAGGTCTGGGGAAAGTGGAGTCCAAGGGAGACGTTCACCATTGTCACCACCTGCACGGCCAATCCGTCTATTTGGTAGTCGCCTATTGAGCTCACTTCTGACTTCATTGGGGCGGAGTGGGTTCTATCCTGTTGGAGGATGAAACCTGGGATTTCCTGTTCCAGCTGTGGCAGAAGCCATAGCTGTAGCGTCCTAGTATGAAATCCACGGGATTGTTTATGGAAACATGACTGTATAAGAGAAGTAGAAAAGGTACTGGAGTCATAATACAGATACCAACAAAACTGTGTCCACATTACAGCCCTAATGTAATTTCCACCCTTTTTGAATACAGATACCAAATTCCCTGCAGATAATGTGCTACTTACCTGCTGTCACCACTAGAGGGAGCTACTGCAAACTGCTACACATGGATACAGTAGCTCCCTCTAGTGATGGCTGCAGGCAGCCAGAATGTTAGCGCATGTTCACACATGTTAATCTCAGGTAGAACTCTTGAGCCTCAGAGTTCTGCAGTGGGTGTTTATGCAGAATTGGATGTGCGAATCCCTGGGCAGCCGCCAGACGTGAAAACCATAGGCCTTATAGTTTAAATCACTATGTATGCGGGGCGAGTAAACCCCTTAGTGACGTCCCTATAGTGTTTTTATGTTCTGCTGTTGCAGGATGTGTATTGAGGAAGATAGCACCGCTATCTCCCTCCATATTGCGCAGGTGCCAGCTGTTTATTACAGCTGACACCCGCGAGCAATAGCCGCAATCGGCTGTTCGGCCGATCGCGGCTATTAACTCTTTAAATCTCCCAAACGATGTTCGGGGGTCCCGTATGTTCCCCCTGCGGGGAGATCGGGGGAGCCGTGCAGGTGTGATGGCAGCCGGGGGCCTTCCAAAAGGCCCCAGGGCTGCCTTAGCAGACTGCCTATCAAGCTATCCCTGCTATAGCTTATGTTATACTGCAGGAGCGATCAAAGCATCGCTGGTTGTGGTCCTCTAGGACAGGGGTCCCCAACCTTTTTGGCACCAGGGACCGGCTTCAAGCAAGACCATTTTTACAAGGCCTGGCAGGGTTGGGCGGGGCTTTGGTTATAGGGGGCGGGGTTACGAAGGGGGTTGGAGTTTAGTGCATTCTTATTTAATGACATTTAGAATGTCCTGGCAGTACACACATAGGGCAGTATATAATCTATCCCCCCCCCCCCCCAGCACACACATAGGGCAGCATATAATTTATCTCCCCCCCCCCCAGTAATAGACAGCCCCCATCCCTCAGTAATTAGCAGCCTCTCCCCCTGTAATAAGCAGGTCCCCACCCCAGTAATAAGCAGGTCCCCCCCGTAATAGGCAGCCCCTTCCCTTGTAATAAGTAGCCCCCCAGTAATACGCAGCCCCCCTAGTAATAAGCAGGTCCCCCCCCAGTAATAAGCAGCCCCCACCCCCCCAGTAATAACCAGCCCCCCTCCCCCGTAATAAGCAGACCCCCCCTGTAATAGGCAGCCCCCCCAGTAATAGGCACCCCCTTCCCCTGTAATAAGTAGCCCCCCCCCAGTGATAACCAGCCCCCCCAGTAATAAGCAGCCCCTTCCCCTGTAATAAGTAGCCCCCCCAGTAATAAGCAGCCCCTCCCCCTAGTAATAAGCCCCCCCCCCCGAAATAACCAGCCCCCCCAGTAATAGGCAGCCCCTTCCCCTGTAATAAGTAGCCCCCACCCCCAGTAATAACTAGCCCCCACCCCCCAGTAATAACCAGCCCAGCCCCCCCTCCCCTCCCCAGTAATAGGCAGCCCCCCTACCCATATACTTACCTCCTCCCTGCTGTCGCTCTCTCTCTGCTTGCCCTGACGTCAGTGTGCAGCCTGGAACGCTTTCTCCCCGAGTCCTCTCCTGCGGAACTAATGAGCAGGGGACTCGGGGAGGGGAATCTGGTTGCACAGACGTCAGTGTGTGCGCCGGGATCAGCGCGATTACCAGCGGGGAGCTGCGGCGCCCCCACTGGTAATCGCTTCAGTGGTGAGCGGCGTCGGTACGCCGCGGGCCACATAGCACAAGGCAGCGGGCTGGATTCGGCCCGCGGGCCTTGTGTTTAGAGCAAAAGTTCCGGGCGGTGCCGCGGACCGGCGCTAACCACCCAACGGCCCGGCCCCGGTCAGCGGCCCGGTGGTTGGGGACCCCTGCTCTAGGAGGACCAAAAGAAAGTGTAAAAATAAGATCAATAAAGTTTTAGTAATTATTTTTAAAAAAAGTAATACAAGTAAAAAAAACCCAACCTTTTGCCATATTTGCAATAAAAAAAATCAAAATGATAAACTAAATTACGTGTTTGGTATCACTGCGTCCATAAAAGTCCGATCTATCAAAGTAATATATTATTTACCCCACACATGGTCCGAAAAAAAAATAAAGAACGCCCGAAATGCACTTTTTTGGTCACACTATCTCTGAGAAAAAATGTAATAAAAAGCGATCAAAAAGTCAATTGTATGCGAAAATAGTACCAACGGAAAGGACAGGACGTACCGCACAAAATAAGCCCTCATTCAACTATGTCGGTAGAAAAATAAAAGTTATTGTGCACAGAAAATGGACACAGAAAAACAATTTTAAAAAAATTAAGTATCTTAAAAAAATACAAGTAGTGCAGCAAAAAAAAAACAACTATACAAGTTTGGTACCGTAGCAATCGTACTGATCCGTAGAATAAAGTTATGTTGTTTTTGTTGCAGTTTGTGTGCCGTAGAAACAGGACGCACCGAAAAATGGTGGAATGCCGTTTTTTTCTTCCATTTCTCTCCGCTTAGAATTTTAAAAAAGTTTTTTAGTACATTATATGGTACAATAAATAGCACCATTGAAAAATGCAACTCATCCCGCAAAAAGACCGCATGCAGCGACGTCGATGGATAAATAAAGGAGTTATGATTTTTTAAAGGGGAGGAGGAAAAAACGAAAATGGAAAATCGCAAAAAAGCTCCGTCACTAAGGGGTTAAAGCTCTGTATAAGGAAAAGTGAGGCTTTTCCTAGATCAGGGGGGTTGTGTGTTGGGGTCCCAACCAATTGCTAGAATGAGGGGTCTCCATCCCTGCTCACCAGCATCAGATTCTCATTTATCCGTTTCTGCACAATGTTTGGACCTGGCTCCATACACCCGCGGCCATCTCGACCAGCGTGCTAGTTGTGAGACTACCAATAATCTAGCATTTCGCACCTATCATATGATAAAGGTTATTATCGGGAAGGCCCTTTTAACCCTTTGCAATCCAATTTTGGATTCATGGTTTCCTAGGGGGCTTTCTCTTTCTGCCATTACACAATGGCGCCATCTGCTGGCTAGAGCCAGTACTGTGGTATGTGACATGCTGGAGAGGCCCCCGACAACAGAGCGGCCAGTAATCTACAGTAAGAATACCCCGCCGGATGTCTTCCGACATCAGAGCTGTACAGCCTTCAATCAGAATGTCTTTAGACGTCAGACAGTGGATTGGAAAGGGTTAAGATTTGCTTTCACCAAGATTTTGGATCTTGACTAAAAAATTTGCATCTCACCCAACATCTTAAAAATGTGAGTTCCTCCCGGTTTCGATATAAGGTTTATTCTGGTTGGAGTGCCCCTTAGGCTCTGGACCCATGTTGTTCTCTTGGTAACTTCGCACACCGTTCCTGTCTTCCAGGCTGGAGACAAGTTGCAGCAGCGTCAACGACTTGATGATCGACTCCGGGAAAGCTAGTGATGTGTCAGTGTGCAGCTGGCCTATGGAACCTATCCACTGGACTCCCTTCCCCATCCTGCACCAGCTGTCCCTGCAGTCTCCGGTACGTGCCAGTTTATCAGATGCCATAATGGGCAAAAGTGACCATGCCCCAAGAAAACAACTATTTATGGCTCCAACAGTAAAGTAACAAAACCGGCCATAGCAATCACAGGGCAACACGGACATTTTTTTTTAACTCAAAGCGCCTTGATTATCAGGGTCTGATGTGTAATGGCCAGTGCAGCATGATGCCGGGATACAAACAGCAGCAGACATCATCTGTGTCATCCTCCGCCCTCTCAGGCTTTGCACTAGGCATAATACAGTTCTACCTCAAAATATGGTGCTGCATATCTGTGACTGCGGCTCTGGAAACAGGAGAATTCTCTTATACATATACTTTCATCCATCAATAGGGGATTATGAGATTAGATAACCATGGCCCCTTTCTTCCAGAAACAGCACCACCCTTATCCATAGGCTAGGTATGGTATTGCAGGTTAGTTCCATTCAAGTGAATACTGCAATATCAGTCACAAGTGAATGATAAGATTGGTGCGATTTCTGGATAAAAGCATCCATATTGGATTATATTTTTATTTAACCCCTTCACATCCCAGGACATATATGTACATCCTAGAGGCGCTGGGTTAATATGGCACTCCAAAACAGTGTCTGGGTCATGAGCGGTGTTGGATGTGTTTGATAGCTGATACTAGACCGTAACGGCTGTGAACGGTGTTCATACCGAATGCAGCCGTTAACCCTTTAAATGGCCCAATTGGCTCCCTGTGCTGTGATCACGAGGTACACCAGCTGTCATGGCAGCCAGGAGTCTTCTGAATGGCCTCAGAGTGCAAAGTATTTCTGTTTATTAAGACTTGTATGTGGCACGCCTTACTACAGTGCCAACAGAAATACTTAATGCTGCAAGTATTGCAGTATATTAGTGACTTAATGATCGCAAGCTCAAGTCTCCAAAGTAAAAACAAAGTGGAAAAAATTGTAAAAAAGTAAAGAATAAAAGTAAAAAAACAAAAACTTTTCCCATATGAATAAAAAATCAAAACAAAGGAAAAACCCAAAACATTTGGTATTGCAACATCTGTTAAAGAGGTTTGTCATTAAGAAAAAATAAATAAAAAAAAAAATTAACTTGCCTCTTCCTCCCCAATCGGTCTTCTTACCGCATCTTCTCCTGGCTCCTCCAGTCCCCTGGGTCACATCACATCCAGCTGGCCGATTCTTCTTCCAGCGACGAAGTGTACATTGCCGGCATTATTTTTCCTGCTGGTCAACATATGCCACACCACTAGTGACATGGCGATCATTGTCTAGCATGCAATGCTGACTTGTATGCCGCGCTATTGCTGAGACTGCGCATGTGCAGTCTCTGCAATGGCCCGGCATTCCCTGCTAGGTGGTGAACGCTACGTCACTAGTGACATATCGTACACCGACCTTCTGGAAAGAGACTGACGAAATTGGACGCTCCAAATCAGGAATAGGAGGATCCGTCCAGCTGGAGCCAGGAGAAGATGCGGTAAGATGACTGACGGGGTAGGAATAGCCAAGTATTGTGTTTTTTTCCTTCTTACTGTCAAACCCCCTTTAATCTAATCTATTAATGTAACATATTAATCAAGTCCTAAAAAAAGAAAATGGTAAGGTGGTGTCAAAAAAGATTTTGGAAGTTTTTTTTTTTATTCCATTATCATACATTCTACTGCCCCACAGAAGTGTTATGTAATTTTTGCTGCAGTGTGCACACTGTAAAAATAAGACCCCCCCCCACCCCAAAGATGGCGCAATTGCACTTTCCCCATTTCACTCCACTTGTGCTTTTAATTACATTATATGGTGCATTGAAAAATAGAACTCGTCCTGCAATAAACAAGCCTTCAGACAGCTAAGGCAACAGAAAAAAAATCAAAGTTACAACTTAAAAATGGAGAGGAGACAACAAAGTGAAGCAAAAAAATGGCTGCATCCTTAAGGGGATGTACGAGATAAAGACATTTCCGTTTTCTTCCAGAAATAGCACCACCCTTCACCATAGGCTGTGTATGGTATTGCAGCTCAGTTCCATTCAAATGAATATTGAAACAGACAGGAGCTTAAAAAAAACAAAAAAAACAGTATTGGTGCCATGTTTTTATTTAAGGAGGTTGTCCATATTCCCAAAAGCAGCCCAGCTGTGGTTGAGCGGTCACATTTTTCCAACATGGCTTGAGCCCTATGCAGCAAAATGGCAAGTATACGATACAACCTTCACCATTCTACAATGCCCATTGGGCGTATACGCAGAGGTTGCCCAGTTAAGACAACTGCCTTTAGGATTGGTAATAAATACAAATGTGAAGTCTTGCATCATTTATTAGGAAACGCTGCAGACTGTAGTGTTTTTTTCTTCTTCCAGTTTCACGCCCGCAGACCTCATTCCTACTTTGAAGGGATGGAGCTGGTGAACACAGAGAGAAGCTGGACCGCATAGCTGTTGGCATCCTGATAGGAGCACCTATAAGGGCTAGTGACCAGCGCATTATCAAGGACACTCATGGCAGTGCCTGCATTGTATGAGTATACATACTATAAACGGAGCGGCTCCTTACAGAACTGGTCAGCGCTACAAGTTCACAAGGCTGACCATACACAAACTATATACCCCGTGTAGCACTTCTTTGTGGCGTACATCATCCCATGTGATTGCAGAACCTCCCATCTCAACCTCCATAGACACCGCTCTGGACTCACACATCACATCATGGCCGTCTGATGACTTCATCTACTACCGTCTTGCAGATTGATTCTTGCAGCAGATAAACCACTTAACGTATTACCAATAATAAAGTGTTGCTCAATAGGCGAGTGAGTGCCGGTTATTGATCTCGGACAATGTGATGGGGACAGCGCAGGTGACGTGGCTTCTTACGCCGGGACTCTTGGTCCAATAATATTGTATTTTAGGTAAGGCATCCACAGGAACAACAATGGCCACGAGTTGTGGTAACATGACAGGTCACATGGCTCCAATGTTTTTATACTGGGAAAGGGGTTGTTTACAACTATTGAAAAGTTGTGCTGCACTTGGCTTCCCTTTGACAGTCCCACAGAGATGAATGAAGCGGTCGTGTTCAAGCTCAGCCACCGCTCAATTACAAAACCCCCTTACCTAATTAGCTGTCACACTCTAAGAGGCCTCATCTGTGTATTCCAGCCACTTCTGTGCAGTGCAGCCCCCCATCTGATGCTTACCAGGCAAAACCTTCAGTGTGAGATTTTTTTTTTGTTACTTTCAACTTCAGATCTATGTCATGTGCATCAGCAAGTCATTAGCTGAGGCTATACCATTTTTGCCTTCTGGTGGAAGAGTTTAATTATCATTACCTTCTATATTCATCTAAATATGGTTGAGATTATATATAAATCAGGAGGACAAGCTGCAATCTCCTCTATTATATCTGTGTGACAGGAACTGTGTGACCATCATCAGTATCTGTGACAGGAATGTGCCCAAATGTGAAAGTGGTTGGTTGTAATGGGTTGGGGATCCACTGCAATTTATTGATCAGTTGTAATTTTTTAGGGGTAGGACTTAAAGAAAAACTGCTGTGTGCATGGAACCTACATGGCAACAACTACATACCTACTTCATGTACTGTCTCTGCGAGGTAGCGTATTATCCCTGAGAAGGGGGAGAATGTCCCAGTAATATGGTATGTAATGGAACAAGTCACCCATGGTGAAGCACGAGTCCATAGATTCCCAAACACAGGTTTGTATTGTTCAGACCTAAAAACACACTTTTTAGCATGAAAACAATCTTGCTAAAAAAGGGTGTGTCTTCTGATCTGATGTCAGGAGGGTCCAGCTGCACCAGACCCTGCTGACCACTTCCATCATGATCAGGCACAGTGCTTTTGTGTTGTGACTGATTACTAGGAGCACCAACCCTACAGGAAGTTCCTTACCTTCACTCTGAAGCTCCTGTCTGCCGCTGATTAGTAGTGGCTGGACCACAGCTACAGAGTTGAGGTAAAAGTACTTCCTGGTGGGGTTGGTGCCCAGCTGAAGGTACAGGGGGCACCATTACTATTGGGGGGCACTATTAATACTGGGACTACTGCGAATGGGCAAAATTACTATAGGGCCACTGTGAATATCAAAGTCCACTTCTTTATCCCTTCAAGGAAATAATGTGCTTATAATACCAACTGGGACCCCTAGAACTCTCAGCGGGACACAAGAGACGACCACGCGTGGACTTATTAAGAGCAAACGTACTTTATTTATTACATAACAAGCTTCATAAAACAAAAATAAAAACAGGAAGCATTCAAGCATTTGAACAATACAATAAGATGCTGTAAAAGAATCGCTCCATTCAAGTGTTTGGAGGGCAGCTAAACATTGAGATACTTTATACCTTCTCCTGGGAAGTGTCACAAAGCTAGCTTTGGTTGTTTTTTTTCTTTTTATTTTTTTTACATGTTTTTTCCTTTCATGGTTTTTTTTTAAAGTTATTGTTACTTAATAATGAAGCCCCCAGAAAGTGTGCGAGACCAGAAAATACATCTTTATTAGAGGCCTCCCGACACATTAGTCCTTTTAATTCATCGGGTGGGGAGCGGGCGAGACGATGGACCCTGCAATACATTGTGTAGTAATACCATGCAGGGTACCGTCCCTCTCCCCTCCCCCCACCTTCAGTAAGAGTAGGGCCAGGATTCACTACAGTACTGTTTGTAATAAGTTACAGATAAAGTGTTTGTCTTATTGAAATACAGAAGGCGGATTGAAATGACTACCGTACGAGGATCACAGCGCACTCATTGGCAGGTTAAACCAACGTTGTCTAGCTACACAATACAAAAACACCATTGTGCTAGTAAAAGCACCAGGGAAGGGGGAGAAATGCAAGACAAATGTGCTAGATACAAAGAAAATACAATGCTATTTAGTCACTGCTGGGTTGTTCTTTAACTGAGGTATAAAGGCGGTAAAAAGCATACTCAAGTGTTAATATCAAATGTCATTTCCAAGCGGCTGTGTCCTGTATATATATATATTTTTTTCAAGTTACAAGTTTAGTGCAGGATAGTACAGTTAGAAACATATTCTGGCTGAGTCCTCTTTAAAGCAGACCGTCTCTGGCAGCGGTGGCAGCCATCTAACAGATGTAGCAGAGGCCAACTGTCATGTGGCGGTTTCTATTGTGCATCGCGATAGCTCAGTGGGGAAACCGCACATACCGCATAAATGGCTGCCTGCGCTACCGGGGAGGTATGGGGTCACTTTAAAAGGTTTTCCCAGATAAAACTAAGGCTATATGTTTTATATACCAGGAACAAACGCTGAAGTGTTTGCCTCGTACATTACGAATATTACACTTCTCCTCTGATTATGCAACACATTTCACACCACAAGAAAAAAAAAAAAAAAAAAATAGTCCGACCCATATGTAATGGTTTCTATTAAATCGGACTGCAAAAAGAAAAAAAACAAAAATATATAAAAACACAAACCATCTATCCAAGGCTAAGCAGCGAGAAGTACATGGTTCACTAATCTCAAACTTCATCAAAACAAAAAAAATTGTAAAATGTACAATCATTTTCTATTTGTAAACAGTTAAAAAGCCACAAGTTTGATTTTGTATCATCTGACACAAAACAATCAGAGTCAAGGCAATGAGCAAATGGCAATGTGTGCAGAGTGTAACGGGCTGCGAGGTTTTTTTCCGCTTTTTTTTTTTTTTTGCAAATAGTTGGGAAACGAAGCTGCGCCAGTTCTGTGGGTATAAAACCTGGAATCGGTTGGAATATTAATGCACCATGTGTTAGATTATTTCTCTTTCATAACAAAAAAAAATTAAAAAAAAACACAAAAAACTAAAAATAAGATCTATAAAACTGGCTTTGGTTGTCCCAAGTATTACTTTTAGAACCCACAGTAAATCTTGCTCCTATCATCCCCACCAGCAGTGGCTGGATATGTATTGTGCCCACCGACGGGTGGGGGTATAAACATATGCTGTTGTCAGGGCTCAAACTAGTGGTTTTCTATTCCTGGCAGATGCTTGGCATAAGGTGCATAAATGTACATATACAGATGTAGCGATTGTGAACTTGACAGACACATTGGGCCAACTCTGCTTACTGCATTGTAGTTAGGAGGAGTTAAATGGTCAAGTTAACGTTTGCTACACCCGTACATATACACGTAGCAGAGGCAGCTATTTTCTGGACTGAATAGAATTTAGGGAAGTTTAAAGGGAATATAAGAGATTAGGAAAGCATGACTACTTTCTGAAACAGCATCACACTCGTCCTGAGGCGGTGTCTGGTATTACAGTTCAGTCCCGTTCGAATGAAAGGAGCAGTTTCAGAAAGTAGTCATATTTTTCTCATCTAATCAACCTTTTGGTTCATAATGAACAATCACAGTGATATCACCCTAAGGGGGCTATTGCACAAGCGCTAGCGCTCACATTTTACCAATAATTGCTAGGCCGAGTCAGCAGGTCCAAGTGCAGCCCAACAGTTAATGGCGTTTTTTTTGGGACCAAGATATTGGTGATCTACCCTCAGCATAGGTAATCATTACCAATAGGTGGCGGTCTTGGGCTCACGCCAACCAGCTGTCTGATGTAGCTGCAGCACTCAGGTAACCACCACGATGACTTCACGGCATACCAGGCGCAGAACTGTAACATTTTAATGCGTCTGTGTCTAGTATAATAGCTATATCCCATTCACTTGAATGTGACTGAGCTGCTCAGGCCATGTGACCAAGGAGAAGAGGCCACAGCACTCAACCAGTCCTTTTCAGCCAACTGATTGCAGAGACAGCGGCGCTCGAGCGCTGTGGCTGCTTCAGTCCATAACAGGGCACAGCATCTTACATTGTACAGCAGCTCAATCCCATTCACTTGCACAGGACCGGGCTGCTCTTAGGCCATGTGACCGATGAAAGTGATGTCAATGGCCTGAAAGAGGCCTCTTCAGACAGCTGATCGGCAGGGAACCCAAGCGACAGACCCCTGCCAATCTTGACAATGGGTCAAATAGTTTAGTCCTGGATAACCTGGAAAACGTCAAAAACACGAGTGCTAAAAACTCATTCACATCAACGCTGGTTTTTTTTTTTGGTTTCCTGCTCTATTATAGCATTAAAATGGCCTTACGATGGAAATGAACAACGTTGTACTGACCCCACTCATTAGGTGGTCAGTTTGGCTTCCATTACGCTACCTGACAATTTCCCAGCAGAAATAGTGCAGCATGTTGCTCTATTTTGTCTGGGGTTTTACAGGGGTTGCCCAGGTACCAAACATAGCAGGAACTGGCTTAAAATAAACTTAACTGTACTCACCCGTCCTCAGCCATGTGGATCCAGGGTTGTTTTCCCGTTGTCCGCCTGCTGATTGTTCTGAAAGATGACATCAGCAGTAGTCACCTGACTTCCACTGACGTCATCTTTCACAACAATCATGGGGCAGATGCTGAGGCATCGCCGAATCCCAGCGGCTGAGTACAGCTCTGTTATTTTAAGCCAATTCAAGCAACCGCTGAAATGCTGTCCAGTAACCGGACAGAGTACTTGCCCTTTCCCATTTGGAGCGCTCCTGCTCCGTTGGCCGTTTACAGCGCCTTCTGGCAGCTGAAGATGGCCCAACCCAATCTAGTGCTATATGGGCCATTTTCAGCTTCCGGAAGAAGCTTAAAACAGCTGACGGAGCAGGAGCGCTCCAAAAGGTGAAAGTGCAAGTACGCTGAGGGAATTCAGTAACAGAAGCTCCGTACAGAGCCCAGACACTGATGTGAACGAAGTCCAACAGCTTTTGTGTAGCATTTCTAAGGAATTGCTGCAGAATATGTATATCAGCTGTCCAAATTGCTACCTAATTGACTTTGTTATTGTCACTATTTATACAGTAACACTTGGGTGCATAAATTATTTGGCGACTGTCATAATAGTAAATGGACTGCACTTTGGGTACAAAAAAAAAAAACAAAACAAAAAAAACACACAAAAAAACCCAGAACTGACTTACATGCCGCATCATCCACTAATATGAGACGCACAACATAGGTTTACTTTGGACCCAGCAATCCAAGTATTGATGCACTCCTGGGCTTTGTGGGCAGGACCGGAGCAACCTTTGCTGGACCTCCACTGGAGAAATGAAAAAAAAAAAAAAAAACACCTAGGGAGAAGAGGCAGGAAAGTAACTGCTGGTAACCCCTGTTCCCCACTATAACGTGCGGTGGAAGAGTCAAAGGTCAGGATTTACACTTCTCTATATATATATCTATTTTTTTTTTTATCCTTGTTCAGTTTTCTCTTTTTTTCATTCTTTGACCAAACAAGCAGAATACCATTTATGGCAACAACATATTATGTAACTTGTTCCTTTTTGCAATTTTTAAGTATTTGCAATCATTTACACCTAAACATAAAAAAATTTTTTTTCCTTTTTTTTTTCTCTTTTGTACAACACACAATAAATCGATCAGCCCAGTACTTGGTTACAATGTGCATAAAATGTGCATAGTTACTAAATAATCGGCGGGGAAAATAAAACATAGCAAAAACATTATTAAAACACTGTCACAAGCGAAGACACTGAGCCATATCATTAAACATTTAAAAAAGAAGATCGTTATAATCAGCAAAATCTCCAGACTACTCACTAAAAAGAAAAAAAAAGAAAAAAAAAAAAGACACCACATCAAAGCAAAACGATCTCTTTATGTTGGCTTTCAGAAGCTGTAAAGAGTTGGGGGTAAAGGGGGATTGTTTTTGGCAGAGAGGAAAAAGTCTTTGAGAAATTAGCACGGTTAGTGCGTAACAAAATAAAAAAAAATTAAAATATTGAAATTTTGCATTCTTCTAGTGATTTTTTTTTGTTACATGGGGGAGAAGGAACTCTTACCTATCTTATTCCTGAGAGCCACAATGTTTTCCCCCCCATTTAGGATAATTTCTTTTTAAAAAAATTTAAAAAGTAAAAAAAAAAAAAAATTCAAAGGAAATTAAAAAACGCACGCACGCACACACAAACACAATTTGACTCCCAGAGATAAAAGCATCTTCAGCATATTTTCTCATTTTTTATATTTTTTTTCTTTAAACTAATGGAAGAGTAAACATGAAAGAAAAAAATAAAAAGTCCGACCCTCCCAAAATAACGATAATGACCCTCCCAACGGGGGAAAAAATAAAATAAAAATGTAAACAAGAGGTTCCCAGTAAGGCACCTCGAAATCAAAATGCAAAGCCTTTGAAAGTGCTGCCCCCTACTGGCACACGTAGGGTGTATGTCACAGCTGTGGCCACTTTTTTTTTTTTATTGTTTTGTCCTTTTTTATTTTTTTTGCATTTTTAACGTTATATATAGGTTTTTTTTTCTTTTTTTTATTAAAACCGTAGAGCTAAATTCTATTAGGTTTTAGTCATGAAAACCTGGTGCAATTCTTTGTTTTTCTTCTTCTAACTTCTTAAAAACTAAGTTATAACCGTCAGTTCTTTTCAACCCCCTTCAGCGCTGGAGGCGCCAGTCGTAATCGCATTGCTCTGCAATGGACGACTGTGCGTCCCTCGGGAGCTGAAAGGCAGTTAAAACGAGTTTGTAATACCACAATTAGGTAGGTATAATCAAGGCATCTTAGAAATAACAAGCAATTAAATCACTTATGTGTTGTCTTAAGTACACGCTAGAGTAAACAGTTACACTTGAGCCGTTTCTGATCATTACAAGGTAAAAAAAAACGAAACACGAAATTCTGATACACCGTTCAGTGCAACAGAGGAAATGGGGAAGACAATAGGGCAGATGGGTAAGATACCGAGCTCAGACGTACAAACTGGGGTTGGACATTGGAAAAAAAAATATATAAAACTGGAATTCGGAATCAACAAACAGCTCATTAGACGCAGTTATAGTATCAATAGCACTATTGTGGAAGTGTAAATATAGATTTTTTTTTCTATTCACATTATAATATTGGCCTGCATGATTCAAGTATTTCAAACTGATATGTTGTGGGCTAAAAGAAAAAAGCGGGAAGTGTGCAGAAGAGCTACCACAGTGCAGCCTGCAGAGGTTTCACACATACAAGTCCAGCCAGGGCTGATCAGTAACAATCATCTGAGGTCATGGGTGACTTAGGCTACATGGGCTCTCCGTTTAAGTGATCGACAGGTAGGAAAGCACTGACAGGTGATGGACTACTCAGACCCCTGTTCTCGCTGCTTGGGTTACCCCATAAGCTTGTGGAATAGTTTGGGGTGCCCCACAAAGAAGTGCCATGAAGATCTCCAGAGCTGGAGCCAGAAGCACTTGGGCTGTTCCAGTGATTGATATCTCCGCGATTCGAGATGCTGTGAGGGCTATCCAGAGAACCTAGCCGGGAATGGCCAGAGCCCAGGGACTGCCAGCCCGGTGAAGGGGTCATTGACTGGCCTTGTGCAAAGAAACGACTTATCTCCTCTTCACTAGCGAACTCGGCAAGGATAGTAGTGTTCCCTAAAACACACCTGCAGAGGGAGGGAAAGGAAATAAGCTGAATTAATAAGTCTGTGTATGGCACTGCAAAATATATTGCAGCTCTATGGGTGACGGGAAGGAAAAAAAAATACGTTCAAACGCCCTGAGCATTATGTAACCCACCATCCCTGCAGCTAGGAATAGTCTCTACCATTTGCAAAGCATCATCTAAAAGAGGTTGTCTTAGCAGATATTGGTAACATATCAACTGCTGTGACCCTTCAGCAATAAGTAGAATCAAAGGCATGTTAGAAAGATGCCATGTCACTATTTCTCTTGTCCGCTCTGCTTACCTTTCTCCAAGCAGCATAGAAGGCCATCGGCTAGAACAGCAATCAAGTGGCCACCAGAAAAAAAATAAAACTATTGGCCCATGTAAAGCCGCCCTAAAGACAGAAGACGTGCTACTTACATGTGCAGAGACTTTTGTGCCTTTACTACCTCTTCCTTGGAACTGTAACGGACCAGAGCAGTACCATGGGGCAGGTTCAGATGGAATGTAATCAGAGGCCCATGCTGCATGCACAGGGTACGCAGGGTGGAGCCATCAATCTGAAGAAAAGTGCCAGGAAGTGAGTAGAGGAAAAGGAATAAATTTGTTATGCATGAATGCAAAGGATCAGAAGATGTCAGTACTCACTTGAGGTGTTAGGTTTTTCAGAACTAGCCAATTTGTTATTCTCCCTGAGCTATTATCACTCCAAGTGGAACCTAAAAGGCAGAGAAATATTAAAAGTTGAACAATATTTTATTTAGAAACGATACACACCCTGCTCACCATCCCGTCACAGACCAAGTAATTGGGTGCAGAAGACACGGTTCTAAATAATACACTGCTGACCTGGCAATACCATGGTGAATGGAAGCTGTAGGGCCTTAGCAGACCAAGATCTGCTTCGCAGTTAGAAAGCAGTTTTCCACCTATAACTGGGGCTAATATGTATATTAAAAATGTAAGAAAAAAAATAAATGACTTGCCAAACTACAGCTATAGTCCCGCCCCCGAGGAGCCAACACTTTATATACCCTATATTAAAATCAGAGCAGGGGACAACTTCAAAATATGTTTTAGCAGCACTGGGTGCTTTGAGGAAACAATGAAGCTATGCCAGGTCATTCACAGAGGATAATGGCTTAGTCCTGAACCGGGTAACTACTAAGCTGAAGTAAACAAGACATACCAACCAGAATCAAGTTCTTACCTGGTGTGTATCTGGAATCAGAAGTTCCCCACCCACTACCTAGGCGCAGGGAGCCGTTATCCCAGGCAGATAAAGGCGGCTTCTGACCAGTAAGCCCTGGGGGAGGCCTGGACGGAGCACTGATGTTTTTAGATGGCAAAGGGACTTTCCACAGTTCGTGAGCCAGGGAGGTGTTGTTGACAGAACCAGGAGACCACGTTGGTTTGGGATCACTATTTCTAACTGTGAGCAACAAAGAAAATGAGGTTATTCAGTACATATATGAATTTAGTTAGACTAAACCGGTCCATACATATAAGTTGTATAATCGGTCGAACATGCCAATAATGTTGCACAACTATCAAATGTGTATGGAGCCTCGTGACAGCAGATGTCGGACATGAGGAGGATTGGGCAGTTGGATTTCAACATTAGGATGCTTAACTTCTTAGGAAAAGAAGTTGCCACCAAGTGGCCGGCAGCAGCCAATCTCCCTGCCGGTCGTCCAAAACAGGCATCTTGTGTGTGGCAAGCTTAAAGGGAATGTGTCATCAGAAAATTACCTATTGAATAAATAGGATTTTTAGGTTAAAGAGGTTTTCCCAGTTAAGGAAACCCTGTCACTGGTTCCCCCATGCGTAAAACAACAAATCAGTGTTTACTCACTTTTCTACACTCCCGTAACCCACGAAAGGTGATCACAGCACACCTCTTCCCCCCGCCATGCAGATGTCAAAAAGGATGCCTGGAACACTCTCCCATAAAAGTCAATGGGTCAGTTCCTGTCCATTGTCTGAATGGCCCGTGATGCAGCTGTAAAGCATTTTTCTACAGCAAGGGCAAGCTTGCAGACCCCAGTCATGTACAGACAAATAATTAAAATAAAATAATCTACCATCAAAATAAAATCAGTTTAGAAGAATGGAAATTGTTTCACTATCTGGTTTTAATTACATTTCCTTTAACTGGTTCTTCACTAGTCATACCTGAAGTGCTTTGTGCGGTACTGCTGTGGGAGACGTTGTAGTTGGAGGCACGAATGGATGACCAGGCACTATTTGAAGGCAGCGTGGTGTTCAGAGATGAGGATGACCCTGCAATAGTCAAGCGCAATCTCTCAATGACACGTTAGTCGGTGCTGGCAGCGACGACACAGTGTGAAGAAACTGTAGGGCACCTACCACTATTTCTGTCCCTGAGGTGGTCAACACCCCGCACAGTACTAATTGACAGATTATTGATGACACTGCCAGGAGTGACATAGGGGTCAGTTTCTGGGTCTATGTTTGGATATCCTTTCCATGGCTCACCAGGGCGAAACTCTAAAACAAAAGACATCAGAAATTTTATGGCAAACAGATACATTAATATAGTGCTGTGAACAGGCTCTTCTTACACCCACTGGGGTGCAGTAATACATCAGCTATACAAGCAATACACAATCATCATGGTATGAGGAGATCGTGAAGTTCCGTTGTCATGGTAGCCGAGGGCCTTCTGGAGGCCCCCATGACTGAATGCCTGTCAAGCCATGTTTGCGGCTTGTGGTTGCCTGTCAGAACATGGTATAATGCAATACTATAGTATATACTATTGCATTATACCATGTTCTGACATGTAATGCAATACTATAGTATTGCGTTATATGCCATGAGTGCTCAAATGATTGTAAATTCAAGTCCTCTATGGAGGCTAAATAAAAATGTAAAATGGCTGTGGGCGCAGTTCTTTTTTATGCTGGCCTCCTGTTATTTCCACAGCCGCTGGCTTTGAAGCGATGCAGCTTTTCACAGCAGCCCCCTCCTTGTGTGCTATGCACCGGGCCTAGCGTGGGGAGGCGCCCTGGCACTGCAGTGTTCCTTCCTGTGGCAGGATTCAGCTTCAAAAATTTCTTTGAAACTTGCTCAAGGTAGTGGAAAAAGACAATATGCTCACATCACCCCAATACCTGGACCCCGTTGTAGTAATGACCTCATTGACGCTAGGGCCATATGACTGCTGCAGCCAATCACTGGTTTCCTTTGAGCAACGATTAAGTGCAGTGGTCACTCCCCATGATCAGAATGTCACTGCTGCTGCAGCAAGAGCTGCGAGGACCGAGAACAGGAGCTGTGGGGGGGATCAGGTTAGGCAAGGTGACGTGCATTTTTCCAACATCCTGAGCAACTTCAAAAAATTATCAGTACTGAATGACTCCTTCAAAGTCCCAGAGAACTCCTTCAACATCCTCTGATAACAACTGCTAATGGTTCATTGACCTGTTCAAAGCTGCATAATACCAGACTAACTCACCTGGTGGCCAATTGACACTGCTGGAGCCATTTGGCGATTTGGCACTGGGCCAGCCATCCCCTATAGATCCTGGAGGGCTGGATGGAGAGTTACTGCTGTTCATGAAGTCATAAGAACCAAATGGAGAATCATCAAGCCTAAAACCACTTGAAATAGCACCTGTTAGACAATAAAACATCTTTAGTACCCAACATAGCGACACATTTGACTGAAGTATCACTATAAATAGGAACAAAAATCATCATATGCAGAACATAACTTTGTAATATAAATTGCCCATTCATTTACATGCACAGCGATCAGCTGGATGTGCATTACCATGTTTACTGGAGTTCTGGTCCAGTGAATTATTAGGAGACATGTTATCGACTGTAGTCCACTTCCTCAGGCGGGATTGAGGTTCCTTCATTCCCCCAAGTTCCATATTTACATTCGAGTTCAAGCCTAGAGACAATAGGAAGTTAAAAAAAAATTTTTTTAAATCTGCAAATGCTCCTCAGTAAATAAATACAGGCGCCATAACGATGAAGTAACACCCGGAACACAATGCAGAAAGGCAAAATAACTCACCTAATGAAAAGCCATTGAAAGCACTGATGGGTGAAGGAACTTTTGGAAGTTCTGGGGTTGAATGGGGGAGAACATTGTCTAGGAAAGACTTCACAGGAGGCTGGTGAAGCATTTGCTGCTGTGAAGGAGGCATTGCTTGTTTCATCAGGAGATTGGGATCGAGTTGGCGAGACTGCTGCTGCTGCATTCCAAGGGAGCGGGCCTTAAAATAAAAAGATTTCATCCATAAGTCACTGCATATAAAGGGTGCAAAGGTGAAAATTATGAGAATTGGGGGGTAATGTAGTATAACAGGTTGTCCATGCTAACAGCAGATCACATAATACATGGATGCATGCGGTCTGTCATAGCTGCTCTTTGTTTTTTAACGGCTTTACACTTTGAGGAGGTCCTCAAAATATATGCCCTAGTAAAGAATATGGAAAGGAGTCGTCTTCAGGAAAAAAAAAAAACTGTTTCATATGCTGGAACATCTTAGAGAAGTGAAAGACTACATATAAACAATAAAGATCCTGTTATAAGCAATATGACAAGTCGATTAGTGTTCATTTAACCCCTTAATTACCCATGAAAGTTATATCTGTCATAGGTCACAAGAGAGTGCATGACGTGGGCTTGAGTCAAGCTGCCTTCATACATGGTGGCTCTCAGCTGTTTCTGACAGCCGCCGGCAGTGAGTGTAGCCATTTAAGTGCTTTGATGCAGCGTTCAACACTGACAGCAGCATCTAAGCAGCTGGGTGGAGGAGGGGGGGGGGGGGGGGGGGGTTGGGGGGCATTCCCCACCGATGCCCCGTCACTCTACCCTCTACCTGACAGAGCGATCATAGCAGCTCTGCTGCAGGCAAGGCTTAGAGGGGGTGTCCAAATTATACAACTAATGTAAACAGGGGTCAATTAACGTAATAAGCGGTCAAAAAAATCTGCACACTGTCCATTGTGAAATAGCTCTGCCCTTTTTAGAATGACAGGGTTAAAATCATACGTTGTAATAAGCATCGCCCTCCGCTGTGTTGGCACTTTGCGTTAAGTGGGTTTTGGGTTGCTGTTTGGACACTCGGTCTCTGAAAGGTTCACCATCACTGCTACACAGCCCCTGAAAGAGGAGAGGGGAGGGGAGCTGAGCTTGTGTGCATTCATGAGAGGAGTTGATCAGGGCTGGCAATGCCCCCAGACAGAAACTTGAATGCTGGAAAGCCTGCAAACCAATTATGAAGCTTAAATGCATGAGAAGGAAAACTCAATGCAAAAAGTCAAGTGCGTGCATCATTTTTTCCTGCAGGGTCTTCGCAAGAAACATGTGTATTGAATTTTCATGCACAAATGTTTCAACAGTCTTTAAGACCTGTGAGCTCCTAACATACTAAATCAGTAGTGCTTTTCATACCTGCTGTTCCTGCTGTTGGCGCCCTCCTGGGGGCATTCCTCCCCTCTGGTTCTGCACTTTCTGTTGCTGAGCCAGTAATCGCTGTGAAAAGGTGGAAAGATATTTAAAGAATACACTGCAACTAATTGTTGGACTAAATCTCTGGAGTCTCAATTACACCAATGATCTGTGCTCAAGCCAAATGCACCTGAAAGCTGGATGTGCTTTGGTGAATTGTGTAAACAACTGAGCGTAGATTATAGTCTTATATTACTCTTTATGTAAGGAAAAACTATGATAAAAATCTCTGGTGAATGCATCTACTGGGCAAACATTACACAGTGTGAATCCAACCATTATCACCAGTCATCAGACACCTTAACAACGTAGCAGCTTCCGATGTACTTAATACAATCACAGGAAAAATACGTGTGCTGCAGATGACGGTCCTCAGTCCCACTAACACATATACTAAACCAGTTAAAATGTATATGTTCAGAATGAAACAAGTACAGTATGGGCACTTAGTAGAGACAGGCAAACATTACGTTGTCTATGGCAGCTACAAAGACTTAAGGTAGCCACATAGCGATGAACATCCAGCTGATGGCTGGCTCTTCCTGCTGACCACCCATATGCACTTGGCTGAGCCACATTTACTATCAAAGATCACATTCTTAAATATCTACAAGGTGGACTTCTAAAGAGTCTTAAAATGTGTCACTCACTTGTAGCTGGGAGATTTGAGAGAGCTGGGAAAGTTGGGTAAGTTGTGAAAGTTGGTTCAACATAGCTACTTGCTGGGGACCAAACAAAGGATTCAGGCCCGTATTGTTAGGTGGATACTTCAGTAAGGAGGGAGGAACCTAAGGAAATGAACATACAACATGAAGAAAAAGGTAAGCCCCCACAAGGACATTTTAGCATTCATTGGTGTTCAATGTTTTGGAACAAGTGTAAAGTTCCTGCAGCACTTAGACGTACCTGAGGGGGCATAATATTAGGAGGCACTTGCGCACGGAGATTAGGCTGAGATGAGTTCAGCGATTGAGGCTGCTGTGTGCCCCGAGCTTGTGCTGCATTGCCAATACCATACATATTGGGATTGCCATTCTGTAAATAAAAAATAAAACGGTTCAATAACTTTTTTTTTTTTAAAGCAACTTTTTGTTTATGCGGGTAGTGGGATTAATTGAGCAGCTCCTCACTGGGACACTCAACAATTGAGCAAGTGCTTACTATGCCTGCACTGACAATGCAAGGAACGTAAAGAGTTAAATGAAGCACAATTTAAATAAAGAAAAACGAAAAACACCTCAGTGGGCGCCCATGAACTCCTTCAAAATAACAGCTACCCATTGCAGTGATTCCCTGTTCTCCATGGCGCCGACCGAAGCCTTCTTCTCCCTGGATTAGACGCGCTTGCGCTGAAGGGGCCGCTCCGGCGTGCTCGCGCCGCACAGGTCTTCTGCGCATGCGCAGGAGACCTCTGCGGCGAAAGCACGCCGGAGCCGAACAGAAGAGGGCAGACTGCGCAAGCGCGTCTAATCCAGGGAGAAGAAGGCTTCGGTCGGCGCCATGGAGACGGGGACGCCAGCATCGGAGGGGGTAAGTGTATAACTTCTGTATGGCCAATATTTAATGCACGATGTATATTACAAAGTGCATTAATATGGCCATACAGAAGTGCTTAACCCCACTTGCCATCGCAGGACAACCCCTTTAAGCTTTGAGATTGGATTGCACCATGAAGGGACACAGAATGTGAGATACAAGCCACATGGTAACAGATGCATCCATCTCAAGAATATTCTCTGCAGATTTTCCAGCAAATAAAAAAGAAAAACCACTGTCCCTATACTCCCCCGTGCGATGCTTGGTGCTAGAAGGACTTGCGGAGTTATAAGGAGCTCGACAGACTCACCTGTCTAACAGAACTGACATTTGGCACTGTCAGCCCTGGGAAGGAGCCGAGGGATTGAGTAGGTAGTGCATTATTTATAGGGGGAAGCTTCATGTTCTGATTGGCAATAAACTGCAGATTTTGTGTCTCTTCTGCTACAATGCCATCCTGATGAAGGGGTGTAATAGGGAAATTGGTATGCAGACCAGAAGAGAGGGATGTGAAGGCAAAATGATTTCAGGATCCCGAGGCAAAAGCACAGAGGAAGGTAGCATAAAGACAGCAAGGAGAAAAGCAGAAAACAATGGAAGTTAGTGCAAGTGGCAAAGCAAGTATGTGTAATTAAGTATGGAGCGACAATTACAACAAGGGCGCTTTAATCTAAAATGCAGTGACAAGGGCAATCAACAGGGCTTAAGACCAGGTTATGGGCTAGAGGAGGACAGACAAGGGACCTTTGAACACCATCCTACGACTACAGGTTAAAGGGACTAGAGGTAACAAGCACATAAAGTGTAATCTAGTGATGCATATAGCATGGAATAGAGGCCATCTGATATCTACAATCCCTGCACCTTGTGGAGGTAGGCAGTCACTGTCTAAGGCAGCAATGATATGAGCACTAACCTTATCAAAGTAAGGATTATGATCCATGGAAGACTCTTTGGAAAGGTGCCGAGGTCCAGGGCCTTTCCCAATCACCCGGCTGTAATCCCCAAGGCCTGATTTATCCAGATCCATTCTTTTGTCTGGTAATAACCCTGAAAGCACAAATGTCTGAAAGGTTACATTACTGACAACCGGTAACCGTGGCATACACTGACATATCAAGTCATATTAAAGAGGCTGGCCAACATATTTATTATATGTCATGGGGAAGATGATTTTACAACAAGCTAATAGTCACCTCTCCCAACTAGCTGTGTGTTCCCACTCTGATCAATTGTTCACAGGCTGCAGCAGACGGTGACATCCAATACACAGGCTGCTGCAGCCTGTAAACAATACATCAGAACGGAGACCCGGATCTGTCACAGGGAACCAAGAGGGGAGAGTATTAGCCGATTTGTTATTTTATGTTATGGGGAGTTGTTTTTACAATAAAAATGTAAGTCGGACAACCGCTTCAAGGTATAATATACCAAGATATCAAGGTAGCATCAACAGTCTACAAAAATATTACACTAACAGGGGAAAACCACACACAAAACAAAAGGCTTAAAGTGCAAAATAAGTGTCCTAGGCTTATATAAATGTAAGAAATCAAGGTCTCCTAGCAGAGTTTACATATCAGCGTCATAGCAAGTTGTGCTTCGGGTCCTATATGCAACATTCACAATTGACACTGTGAAACGCAGCATATTTGCCTATGACAAAAGCTTGTGTGCGGGATCTTTCAGAATCGAAGTGTTAAAGCCCATTTAGACAACGATTCGCTCAAAAGCCATGTTTTGAGCGATAACCGTTGCGTCTAAACACGCGCCCATAGTGCACTCTTCATGCACTATTTGTTCATCGCTGACTTTTAGCAAGCTAAAAATCAGCGATGAGCCTCATCAGGGCCGTACGCCGAGTTCTCTGCGGGATACCTCTGATACCATTCTTTCAGCTGGTATCGCGCTCGGACTTCTCAGCGGGATTCCAGTTGAAAGCTCTGAGAACAAAGCAGCTGTTTGCATGCATATACAAAGCAGCTGCTGTTCTCGGAGCTGTCGTTTGAGCGATCATCTTTCAGGGTAAATGGGGCTTTAGGCTCCGCTTACACCTGCAGTTTTCTGATTTTCTGTTCCGTCCTGGGAGCACAAAAATGAATTACCCGCAGGGAACAGATCAATCCTATAATGAAACCAACGGTTGCCAAAAGGGAGCCCACTGACTATAATGGGGGTCCATCTGGTTTCTGTTATGTCCTCCTACATTTTCTCAGAATAAGCTATTTGATTCATGATTTTTGAATGGGACTTCACCGGAGGCCCCGAACAGGCCCTTGGCTATATTCTCACACAGATTTGTTGTAGAAATATTTGTGGCTGTAAATCAGTTCAATTCATCTGACTGATTTTCTTTCGGAGGTAAGCACAATAATTTAGAAAAACATGGCTACTGCCTTTCAGAAACAGCTCCACCCTTGTCTATGTATTGTGTGTGGTACTGCAGCTCAGGTGCTCAAATGGAGCTGAGCTTCTGTTCCAGGCAGTGTCCATGGACGGGTGTTTGCACAGTTTTTGGAAGACAGCTACTGTTTTTCTAATCTGATAAAAGCCCTTTACGGGACTAGTACAGGTATATATTAAGCGGCCAGCTTATCTGACAGCAAAAGCAAAAACTTCAAAAATCCTTTTATTCGTTACACACCTCCAGAAATATCCATTTTATTGCTCTGTGAAGCGTCATCTGGCGACTCTCTCTGAAAGAAAGAGTGCATGTGTCAGGATACAAGTTGTACAGTATGAAATGTCAAATTTGCAATTTAAAATGCAACTTACTGAAAACCCCATGTTATTGAACTGCTTAACAAATGGGTTCATCCAGCCGTCGTCCTGTTTATTCCCATTTTTCATATTTCCCTGGGAAGAATTAAAATGAAATTATCTGTGTGTTCTAAATGGTTTCAGACAGAATGGAAAACACTCAGAATGGAGATAAGCTACAAAATCAGCATAAACAGCGCTATTTTAATACCCCAGTGGGTCCATGACCCCCTTCACGCCCTCAAACGTTTTTGTGGCAAAAATAAAATGCTCATACTCAACTAATCCAGGCCCAGCAGGCTGCAGACTTCCCCATATTCTTTGATCACCCCTGGATCGAGCAGTCATGTGCCCACCTAAGCATGTGACCTCTGCAGCCAATCACTGGCCTCAATGGGTATCGAGACAAGCGATTGGCCACAACGGTCTTGTGCTTCGACAGAGGGCCTGGTACTGCTAGGAGGCCTCATACAGATGAACCATTTGCGCTGTGGTTAAAGTGGCCTTGTTCATGAACGCGAATCATTTTAAGCTTCTGCAACCACCATTAGGAGGAGTTTAGGAGCTGACCGCATACTGATCGATTGAGTTCAATGCACGAAACGTATGCAGTTAGCCTCCCCTACTGGTGGCTGGAACTAGCCAGAAAAAGCTCTTCAATCTACATCTATATCGATGACTTGGAGTATGGATATATGTTAGAGGTGCTTTACAGGAATGAAATACTAACGATCTATCCTCAAGATAGCTAATCAATATTTAATCAATGTGGATCGGCCATCCAAGACCTTGGCGATAAGCTACTTGAAAAGGCTTCCCCTTAGGCCAGTGACATTGTGGTCCGTCATGACGTGGCCAATGTGCAGCTCAATCCCATTCGATTGAAAAGAAGCTGCTATGAAATAAAACATGTTGTGCCTGGTATGCAGTGAAAAGGCAGCAGCGCTTGCCCGTTGGCAGCAGACCCCCACTAATCTAATGTTGATGACACCCCCACCCCCCCACCCCGAGAACTGATCATAAATATTTTAGTCTAAGCAAACCCCTTTAACAAACTAATCTATACAGACTTTCGGACCAGAACAAGCCAGGTAAAGCTTTGCACTAACCTTTGAAGGCATTTTCTTCATATATGGCGGCCAGTTGGTATCCTGTGAGGGATTGCTGTTCCACATTCCTATTTCCACATCATCTTCATCCCATCCGCTGTGACGGCCCCCAGTCCCAGTCATTTCATCTCCACACCAGCCACTATCTTGCATAGATTTGGGACCTAAAAGGCATTAATAAAAAATAAAAAAATTGCTGTTTAGGAATAGCACAAATACAATGCAATGAATTACATCAGCAGACACTTCCAAGTATTTCCAAGTAGATTCATCAAATGTCTGACAAAACTGGAGATCAGACAATGATACAAGCGATGCAAACACGGACAGCACTGGTTTCCATGTGTACATCAAATCAGTAAGCATGCTATTTTTATGCATTGCAAGAATAGAAAATCTGTAAAAGTACATACCGGGTTTGCTTGGAACCTGATGACCAATGGGAGTATGGCTCCAACCAGATGAGTTTACGTCTGGATTTTGTTCCCCCCAGCCGCCACTAGTTTCCATTGGTTTACCCCATGCTGCTGTACCATTATCCACAGCAGCAGCCGTCGGGTCTGACCACGTATCTCCCCAACCTAAAATAAACGACAGCTTCAAGTTCATGGTAAATAGAAGTTTGAATGTAAATAAGCAGACACGATTTTCCAGAAAAAAAGGAATTTTACTTCTCAGCTATAACAACTGCATGAAGTTATACTTCTACTTACCAGAGCCACCGCTGCTCTCCTTGTTTGGCACTGCACTTGTGGGTGGGGGCAGATGATGCACTTGGGGTGGATGGTGCACTTGGGGTGGATGGTGAACTTGGGGTGGATGGTGAACTTGGGGTGGATGGTGAACTTGGGGTTGGTGTTCTGCCCCACTGGTGGCCGTATTAGATGTATTTTTATCCCACATGTTCACATTCTTGTATTTGTACTGATTTGGATCTCCCCAGGCAGCAGTTCCATCATCTATTTCCATTTTGCGTCGAATGGACTCTGGAGAAGGTTCTTCCCAACCAGTTGGCTCCTCCTCTTTTGCTGGAGTCGACATGGGTCCACCTATCCAGCCTGATGGTTTATTGTTGGCTGACTGACCACCCCATGACCCAGTTTCTGGCTTCTTCCCCCATTCTGAGGAGTTATTTGATTGCAGAGGATGATCGCTCTCCATTTGAGATGGACCACATTTGGAAGCATCTCCACCTCCTTGGGTTAACTTGGCTTGCTCTGCCCATCCCTGGCTTGAGTTTGCTTTAGAGGCTTCGGCCCAACCGGAATGGTTATTGGCATTCACGCTACCCCAAGAGTTAGATCTTGTATCTCCCCATCCAGAGCCAGATTTGTCACTGTCACTGCTAGAACTAGACTTTGTTGCACCCCAATGATTACTTTTAGAATTTTCTCCCCAACCATCATTATTATGCCCACCCCAACCTTGTTTGACCTTTTGTGCGTCGTTCCAAGTGGATTTGTCCTCCTTACCATTCCCCCATGATTGATTGCTCTTGACCGTTCCAGTAGTAGCAGCAAATTGATCCCCCCAATCCCCTTGGCTTACTGAGCCTTTGGCATCACCCCACCCTGTAGCAGGCTTTGGATCTCCCCACCCAGATACTGATGAGGTATCATTGCTATTAGGGTTGGGTTTCTCCACCCATCCCCCTGAGTTAGAAGTCTTTGACACAGAGGCCCCCCAAGCTTCTGTTCCATTGTCAGTCTTTCTATCGCTCCGAGGCGAAGCAGCTTCAATGTCCCAGGCAGTGTTCTGTTTAATAGGAATCTGTCCCCAGCCAGTGTTGCACAAGACCCGAGGGTCCAGGTCACCTTTATTTACAATACTTTGGAGTAATGTTTGTTGGTCCACTTTCCTTCTGTCTACAGGCCGAAGCCCCTGATCGCTCTGGCTTCCAGTGCTGTCTACGCTACCTTCACTTTCCCCTGTACTTTTGGCCCATACATTACTAGTCTCATTGCCCCTAGACCCTGTTGGATTTTGCCCTGCATTCTCATCCTCAGCAGAGTTCCAGGTGTTTGATGCTTTTCTGCCGTTTTCAGAATTTTCCCCCTCATTGGAATGCTGATTATTATTAGGTTTGTTCCAATCTCCATTTGCTATATTATTAGTGCCAGTGTTTTGTGCTGGGTTTCCCCATCCTCTGTGACTTCCGCCAGAAGTCCCTCCGCTTTCGCTTCCCCAATGCATATTTTGGGAGTTTACAGTCCCTGACTCCCATAATCCTCCTTTATTCCCGTTGATTTTATAGTTCGGGCCGTTGGGCCCATTCATACCCGGCTGCATTATTGTCGAATTCACAGTGTCGCCATTAGCTTGCCCTTTAGGGACTGAACTTTTGTCTCCGGAGTAGTTTGAGCCGGAGGTACCCCATGTAGTACCGTATGATCCGCCGTTTGTTTCCTCGCCATTGCTAAGGTGAGGAATGGAAGTGCCATTTGTAACTGAAGGGGTGTGAAGTGGAGAATGATTCATGCTGCCCACACTCCATGCCCCATGCCCTGTAGAATGAGGCAGTTCATTTGTCTGCATTAAACCAGCAGAGTTTGGTAAACTAGAGGTCATAAAGTTAGTAGTGTTATTTGGTCCAGTCATTTCAGTGTTAAGGTTTTGAGGTTGTCCACTATAAGAAGCCTTCCGTGTACCATTGAGTTCACAATCGCCATTCTCCTGAAGGTTTCCCCAGGAGCCTGGGTTAGAGCTTCCCACCTTAGGGTTAATACTCCGATTGTTAGACACCTGACCTATAGTACTACTTGGAACATTTGTGCCAGAATTATTAGACCCTTTATGGGTATGTCCATTGCTGTCCAAAACAGGCCAGGCACCGTGGTTACCATTCATGTTCAAAGTGCTTGGATTCAGAACTCCGTTCACTGAATTGTTGACGGTGCCCCAAGCGTTAATCCTGTTGTGCCTACTGTCTGATTTGCTTTCGGGGCCATCTTGGCATGTGCTTATCATGGGTCCATGAGATACACCCCAAGGCCCATTAATACTTCCATTGCCTGCATTATTGCTGTTGCTGCTGACCAAAAGCTTGCTTTGAGAACTGTGCCCAATGCCATTCCTGACGGTATCCATTTCCCCTACGGTGTCTCCAAATGGCACGATGTGGCTTTTTTCCAGCCCACAGTTTGTGGTGGATTCAATATCCATACATTCTGACGCTAATTCTGGGCTGCTTCCTGTGATAGAGGGCCACGCTTCTTTGTCTGTGCCGTCTACAATAACCTTATCCCAATTTGTGCCTGAATCGCCGTTGGAAGAGACTGATCCCCAGTGTGAACTTTCATAGTGAGATCCTAGACTACCGTGATTGATATCTGGGAAAACAGAAGCAGAAAGTGCAGGCATCAGTACAGGCGCTGTAAATGCATTTTCATTGGTTTTGATGCGGTCATTTACATCCATCACATTACACCAATTATTCTCAGTTGACAATAATGCATTAAAAACGGATTCATGACCATCGAAAAAACAAAAACAAAATATGACTTTGGTGCAATTTACAAAAGCAGAAAAGCAAGCATGGTAGCCAGATCACCACTTCAGAACTGCATATGTAATGGAGGTATGTAATCGCGCCCCGATAGGAGTATGGTGGCACCTGCCCAGTCAGGTAGTGCTTTTCTGAAGAGATTTAATGCCGACTGATGCTCCTTGACTGCTTCGGCTGCTTGGCACAGAGAACATAAGGCATCATTGTATTGGTATTGTATAAAAAAACGGATTAAAGGGTTCTTCACGTCTTATCAAGTGGTGGTGTATATATATAGCAAGGATGTGCCATCGCCTTATGTTCAGTGGGCGACCAACCTCTGGGACCCCCCACCTATCCCAAGAAAGAAGGGAATGCAGCAATTGTTTAGCCCTGCTAGCCCTTCACTATTTACCAGTACTCTGGCCACCCACAGCGCCATAGATGCAGCCCCTTGCATAGATGGAAGCCTGGGCATCACTGTAGAGGGAACACAGACGATTCAGCGCTATACCCCCTTCACTCTCAGGATTAGTTGGGTGCCAGAGTTTGGACCTCCACTGGTCCTAAGGATATGCTATAAGTGTAATCTAAAAATATGCTGCAAGAAAGTATTTTTCATGTCAAAATATTGGATTCCTCAGCAAAACCCAACAGACCACATTATAAGTCAATGGGGTTCAATAGACATTATTGGTAGCCATGTGAGTGTGGAGGCCAAAAATGAAGATGTTTTCAGTTAAAGGAACTTGCATTCTGTTCACATCAGGCAAAATTACATCCCTGTGTTATGCCCTGTACAGGCCTTAAAGGGGTCCAGGATTAGAGGGGAAAAGGGTCTGCGTTTTCCAGACACAACGCCGCACCGGATCTGGTATTGCAGCTCGGTCCTTTTAACCTGAAAGTGCATGAGCAGCAATACCGGACACAACCCATGGATAGGGGGGTGCAGTTTCAGGAACAAAAAAAATCCTTAGTGACCCTCTTTAAGAGGCCGATGCATGACAATCATCAAGAATAAAATCTCAACACCCCTCAGGACCTACACTTTAAGGGCCCATTCTCATGGGTATACAGAGTCTCAAAACTCTGTCAAGACCCATATAGAAAAAACTGTTTGAAGACAGTGATGCAATTTTGCATGAAAGCTGCACAGAAAGAGGGAAGCCTCGTTAGGCCATGTCAGCAACATGACGTCCATTTTGAATGCTGCCATCTTGAATTCAGCTTCCAATGGAAGGTAGGGGTGCGATATATCAAACTGGCAGAGAATTTCACCAGAAAAACAACGGTGTGCTTTATTTTTAAACTATTTGTTCTCATGCTAACCATGATTTTTTTCTCATTACAGGCAATGTGAATGATGGCCTTATCTCAAGCAGAATGTGCTGCAATCGTCCTAATGACACCCTGAATATTCCGTCCGCATGCACAGCAGGCACATCCCGTACATGGCCATTTAAATGTGGCCTAAAGGAGTTATCTACTCAACTATTGATGACCTATCTTCATTCAGGATAGGTCATAAATAATTGATTTGGGGGGAGGGGGTTCGTCACTTGAGACCCTCACGGATCACCTGTTCTCCAGGCAGCTGTCAGTGTGTAAGGCGCAGTATGCAGACAACTATGTATACAGCAGTGGGCCCAGGTTGGTATGGCAGGTCTGCTTCCCATTGAATTCAATGCAATACCAACCTGGGCCGCTGCACTGCTCTGTACATACTGACAGCCACCCAGAGAACAGAGGATCACTGGGGCCCTGAGCAGTGGATCACTGGGGCCCTGAGCAGTGGATCACTGGGGCCCTGAGCAGTGGATCACTGGGGCCCTGAGCAGTGGATCACTGGGGCCCTGAGCAGTGGATCACTGGGGCCCTGAGCAGTGGATCACTGGGGCCCTGAGCAGTGGATCACTGGGGCCCTGAGCAGTGGATCACTGGGGCCCTGAGCAGTGGATCACTGGGGCCCTGAGCAGTGGATCACTGGGGCCCTGAGCAGTGGATCCTCACAATCACCCGATATATCCTGAAGCTAGATCATCAATAGTTAAAGTGACCCTCCAGTCCAGTACAAATAAAGATGGCTGCACGGCTTCTCTGACTACTTGATGAGCACTGTGCATTGGTAGTCTAAGACACCATACACCTACTTTGATTAACCAGTGCTGCCCACACAAGTCAGAGTAGCAGGTAGTACCTTAGGGCTCGTTGCACCAAAGTTTTGATCCAAGATCAAGTAGAAAAACGTTTCACCAACCCTGTCTAGCCGGTGATCGGGGTTCAAAACTAGATTCAATTTGATCCCTTGATTTTGGCAGATCAAAAAACTAGTTGAACTTCGTTGAGCAGCCAAAATCCAAGATGGCGGACTCGGCTGATCGCCTTTCCCTGAGTGGTGAAATTACACCAATAGTTGCCGCTGGTAGCAGCCATGTTATTACTATTGTTATGAATGCTAGGCCAGGTCACCTGACTACAGTCACCAATCGCCGTGAGCGATACATCTCATCTAGGTTCAACCTTTGACCGCATATCAAGTGAACTTGGTTCTGTAAATCCTACAAAGTGTTGTTGGAATGCCTTCTCCTTAAACAGAGTTCAACAACCGATCGCAGTTTAACTAACTAATGCGTACTAATGCAAAGCTGGTCAGAGAAGCGGTTTGGCCCCCTTTGTTGGTCCAGGCTCGAAGGGTCGCTTGAAGAGGTAGACAAGCCCTTTGACTATCTTATCAGTACTGGAAACAAGACCAGTGAATACCAGCAGTAGAAGGACTGTGTCACAGCGCCCTCATATAGAAGCTGGACGGTCAGAATAGAGCATTGCACTGGGACGTCTGGGTTGAATTAGGCTTTGTTATAAAAGTACACAACATTGCATGTAAAAGAACAAAAACAAAGCAAATACACGAGCCGTGTATAAAAATATCTGACTGTGGGGTAAAGCTTTTTACATAAGCCTTCAAGCCGCTGATAGAGGAGCAAGGCGGAGCGGGCAACAGAGTACAAAGATAACCAAACTTTAGTCACAATTAAAAGTAAAAACCCTGAAAAACACAACCCTGACTGACGAGACGTGAAGGGGGGGGGGGGGGTGGGGGGGATTTTACTTCACACATCTGTTCTGCCGAAATTCATAAAAAGAAAGCAAAAAAAAAAAAGAAAAAGGCGGGGGAGGGGGACTTTATTTCTCTGGAACAATCCTGAAAGTCTGAATGCGTACCTACAAAAACATCCAAAAAGCTCCTAGCAACAGGTCTTAAACTGCCGTCGCCAGCTATTCATGTAACAAAACACAGATTCCAGCGGCACTAAATCATCGGGTAAAAATAACCCCATATTGTAAACAGCAGCGGTGACGCAGGCGAGGGACGGCGAATCATCCAGAGAGGCAGCCATCAGGCGGGATTTAACCCTTCACCACATATCCAACGGCTACTGCAATTACTGTCTATACAAGGTCCTGGATATTTAGCTTTTTCTTGTATTTTTTCTCTTTCCACACTCCCCATCTGATCTCCAGAGATCCGCATTATTTCACTCGTTTGTCCAACGTCTTTCAAGTGTACTTAAAGGAACCCGCTCACCAGGATAACTTCTACCAAACCTTTCCCACCAGGTTTTTGGAATCCCCATTACGAATAACCAATAATGCCCAACGTAGCGGTACAACTAACATATTTGTTTAGTTATGTCCCATGGTAGATGCTCATTAAAGGGGATGTCTGGTAACCAGACAACATTGCCGCTATACCACCAGCTGTGCTATAAAATAAAAAGAACAGTACTTACCCGTCTGACATGGGGATCCAGAAGAACAATACTTACCTGTCCTCTGACATGGGGATCCAGCGTTGCCGTCCTTCCGGTGTTTCCTGTGGAGATTAGGTCACAGGAAGTCACCTGACTGCTGCAGCCAATCAGAGGCTGCAGAGTCACTGTTCTGAACTTCTGGTATCATGGCGCCTAGGATGTGAGTGCTGATGCCAGAAAACTGACAGTGAGGCTACAGACTCCGATTGGCTGCAGTAGTCAGGTAACTTCCTGTGCCATCATCCTTCACAGAAAAACACTAGGAGAATGGCAGAGCTACAGTTGGATTCCAGTGTTCGAAGATGGGCAAGTATTGCCCTTTTTTTATTTTAAAGGGGTTGTCTCTCGCGAAAGCAAGTGGGGTTAAGCACTTCTGTATGGCCATATTAATGCACTTTGTAATATACATCGTGCATTAAATATGAGCCATACAGAAGTTATTCACTTACCTTCCCTGCGCTGGCATCCCCGTCTCCATGGCTCCGTCTAACTTCAGCGTCTAATCGCCCGATTAGACGCGCTTGCGCAGAAGGGTCTTCTGCCTTCGGCTCGGTTCGGCAGCCTCCTGATTGGCTGGAATCGGCACACGTGATGGGGCGGAGCTACACGGTGACGCGTAGAAGGGGCGGAGCCAGAACACCGCTGCTGCCGGACCGAGCCGAAGGCAGAAGACCCTTCTGCGCAAGCGCGTCTAATCGGGCGATTAGACGCTGAAGTTAGACGGAGCCATGGAGACGGGGACGCCAGCGCAGGGAAGGTAAGTGAATAAGTTCTGTATGGCTCATATTTAATGCACGATGTATATTACAAAGTGCATTAATATGGCCATACAGAAGTGTATAACCCCACTTGCTTTCACGAGACAACCCCTTTAACACAGTTTGAGGTCTTGGGGCAATGCTGTCCATCAACTGGACAACCCCTTTAACTCAACAGTCCAGTGGGCGTATCTGGAGCTACCAGCTGCATTCATCCTCAGCCGTCCTCTTGCTTTGACCAACATGGACAACGTCTCCTACGTCAACAAGCCACTTGTTATCTCTGGATATCGGGAACAGCGCATGCACAGAGGAAACATGCAAACGCACCAAGGCGGGAATTTATCATGTGTTGTGTTTTGTTTTTTTTGCGCCAGCTTTGCTGGAGGCCACGCTGCCATTATTTGCAACAAATTTATAAAATGTTGCATGCGAATGATAAATAAGGCTCATCTTTAAATGAGTATACAAACGTGGATCATTTCTGAAGCCACCCAGTTACTGCACTGAGATTGCAACTAATTTTGCGACTTTAAGAAATCACATTTCTTAAAAACCGGTCTAAAAATCTCACTTCGCTCAAACTCGCCATCTTTTTTATACAATTCGGAAAAGCAAAGTGAAAGGCGTACAACAGTGAAAAAGTCGTAAAATTTGAGTTAAACCCTACTTCCAAAAATTTGACAACTTGTGGCCTCTTCAATTAGCTGATCAGCAAGGCTCAGAGTCAGATCCCCCAAATATTGTTGAACCATCTTGAGAATAGGTCATCGATAGCTAAAGTCTGGGAAAAACCCCTGAGTGGCTCTGAGCTATGCTGCACTACACAGCCCATGGGTTACGGGGGGGCTTCATTTCCATAAAAAGGGGAAGCGGGCATTTTTTCTACTTTCCCCTTTAAGGCAAGGTAGAAAGGCTGCCTCAATTTACTGAAAAAACAACCCTTGACCGTATCTTAGGTGTCTTTAGATGTTGCCTAGGAAGTAACTGCTGAGAGCAAACTGAGGAAATGACCAAGAAACCGCTTAGGAGGAACTGCTGAACCACAAACTGAAGGTATCCATGAGATGAAATGCATGCCCAACTCCTAAACCAGACTTGTACAAACAGGTCCGACTGCAGATAACCGCAGTCATAATATACTCACAAACACTCACAAAGCCAATGAACTTTCCCGGGAACTTGAATTACCGCACTCTGGTCACGTTTGGTTGTCAAGATGATGCAAACACACAAAAAAATGATAAATGACACAATAAAAGAAAAGCCAAATGTGCAATAAAAAGGGATGAATGAGGTTTTTGTTGCGTTCACACGTCACTGATTTGGTCGCAGATTTCACCCTTTCAATTTGAATTAAGCTGAAAGTGAAATCTGCTGCAAGACCCGCACCAAAATCTGCAGCAAATTAGCAACATGTACACAACCCCCTAATGGCCATTTACACCCCCCTAATGGCCATTTACACCCCCCTAATGTCCATTTACACCCCCCTAATGGCCATTTCCACGGGAACGAGAAATCTGTTGGATTGAGTGAACAATGACAATCGTTTGGTTTAAAATGCCACCAGTTCACACAAGCAGATAATGTAAGTTTTTTTTGGCGTTCGCTCGTTGGTCTTTCCAGAGGTCGCTCCAGGGAACCGGAACGACTGACGATCGCTTTTCACATGGAACGACTTCCGAATGGCGATTTATATATCTGTATCAAAAGAATGATAAGCAAATAAATGATCGCTGCTTGTGTAGTCGTTAGCCGTGTGTCTATACTGAATATCGTTCAGTTTCACACGATCCAATGGTTTTTTTGAACGCTAACCGCTCCGTGTAAAAGGGTCCCGGTGAACCAGTGCTGTATCATCAGGATAACGCCCAGATAGTGGAGGATTTCACCCTCAACAGAACTGGAGCCAGTGCAAGAAAATAAAGATTGCTAAGGCTGTTTCTGATAAGTTTCCAATGATGACCAGTAGAACTACGATTGCAGCTCTGAGGTATAATACAGCGTTGTATTTACAAAGATACTGTACTTTTTATGTAGATTAATTTTAAATCTAAACTAAAACAGGCAGTGTATCACCTACATTTTCTTGTTCACTAATTAAAACTAGATAATGAAACATACAATTCTCCCTAGGGGTGCCTTCATACGTGGCGTATTCGCTGTGGCCTTGCAGTAGCGGAAACCCTGCAGCCAATACGCTGTAAATCCACACTAGCCAAATCCGAATCCAAATGGTGCAGATTCGTCCATGTTTTTTAATTGTGGATCTGTTGTAGAATTTAAAGCTGGTTTCACTTGTTTGTCGGAACCTCCGTCCGGAGGGTACATGTCACGTCCAGCCGAAAAAAGTGCTGCCTGCAGCAGGCAGAACCCATTATAGTAAATGGAGTCCGTCTGGCGCTGTTCAGTTTTGTCCAGACAGAGCCGATTGGCCGCAGGGATTCTCCTTTCCTGCTCCGTTCAAGAGAATCCCCAGCGCACATGTAAAACCAATAACCTGTATTTCAAGAGTTAAATGCCAAGCATAAGGCCTCCTTCACACGGGCTACAAATCGCATGTATGTAAAAGCCCGTGCTTTCCTTTGGGTTCCTTCACACACGTGATGTTTTGTAGCATGCAACAACCCGGCGCAAAAACCTCAGGGGTCCGGCGATATGCCCGCGACTTGCGAGGTTTTGTACCCCATTTTTCCCTATGGAGCCTTCCTCTGTTGCATCGCATGAAACGTGGTTTTTGTGCGATGCAACTTTGATAGTAGGAAATGCTACTGTCAAAGCTATAATCAAAGCCCTAGCTGCAGGGAAAATAAAACAAATACATCACCTCTCCCGCGCTGTCAGCCCGGCCGCAGCTTCTCCCTGTGTCTCCGGCATTGATCATCATCTCCTCTTCTGGCCGGGGATTCAAAAATCCCCACCATCCTGGAAGCGCTGGCTGTGATTGGCTGACACTTAGCCAATCACAACCAGCGCTACAGATTATTTTCGGGGAAGGGCTTATATTTCAATCCTCCCCCGAAAAGCCTTGCATGTGGTGCTACAAAGTCATGTGACTTTGTAGTGCTACAAAATCGCGGTATGGCCGCGAGTAGACGCAGCTATATCGCACGAACCAGCGATTCGATATTGCTGCGATTTTCTCGTAGCGATGCGTGGTCGCCCATGTGAAGGACTAAATCTACAGCATACATAGGCATGTTGTGGATTTGGAATATGCTGCATTTTTAAACAATGTCGCAGATTCATTGCAGAAATTTTCAGCATTATGTGAAGGAGATTTTTAAAAGCCCCTCCACATGGTTTGTGCTGTCAGCGTGAACCCCATAGTGGTAAAAAAAAAAACCTGCTGCATGTCCTATGCTTTTGCACCCCTGGGAAGACGTTGTCCATCGTTTCCAATGGGACAATCCAAAAAATTGTGTGCTATGCAATGTGCACCCGTGTGATGTGATGTTGCCCACTGGAATCAATGGGAAGTACTTGCCAACCCTCCGCCGCACGTGAAATAAGTGCCCGTGGATCGGAATGTCAGAGAAACGATGTGAAGGTATTTTTGCATTAAAACCATTTTGCATCCGTGAGTAACACACGTTGACAAGCATGTGTGTTCCTTAACCAGATATCGCACGCATCCGTGTGAAGGTAGCCCACGTAATGCAGAATGTGTGCAGCGATTCCGCCGGTGGCAGGACTAGGAGAATCTAGGATAAGTTCTGGTCGGTGGTTCTTGTATCTTCTCTGCCTAGGTATGTCAAGAACTCCCAACTAATGCATTGTCAGGTGTTAGCATGCAGGTGGAAAATGCACAGGACGACTGCGGGATCTGAACGCATGCAGAGATAATTGTACGGAGGTCACAAACAGATCCTAAAAGGACAAATTGCAAATTTTGACTAGAATGATAAAGCCGTGTGATCCAGAAGAGCCTTTCAAGCAAACACATTGCCCACAGCAGACAATCCCTTTAACACTAACATTTCAGTGTTAGCATTAGATGCGCTCCTTTATGGCAAAAAAAATTAAATCAAACATATATCATAAAAATAATTGTGCATTCATGTACAAGAGCGACACCTGAACCGCAAGTAGTGCACCAATGCATCCAGAAGCATGCAAGCAGTTGACAAGCCACAGGCAGCGGTAAGCGGGAGGGCTGCTAGCACACGGGGCACAAGGACTGCAAGCAGCAATGTAACCACAAGGAGAGAAGCGCACAAAAAATATTAGGCTTAAAAAAAAAATAAAATTTCACCTAGCTGATTAGGGGAGTGGCTCACCAAATCCCGAATGGGAGGCATGCCTACGGGAAAGCAAGAAATTAAACAAAACATTATTTCTTTATCCAATCTGCCCGAGTGATACGACGACTGTCAGTCCTAATGAGACGGTGAGCTGCGGATCACATTACAGCGGAGGCAGCAGCCGCCTATACAATTACCAGGTCGCTTACCAAACATGACAGGCAGCGGCAGACTGGGAGAGGCTCCGTCTGCAGGGTAAAACACAAGGCAATTTCCGGATGAACTACTGAGCGCTGGATTCCACTTACCTGACCCAAGGTTTTTTGCGGTGGAAGTCTATAGTAGCGAGCACATTACCAAATAGTATGTTACCCCAAGAATGAAGGAGGAATAAAAGGGGGTACAGAATAGGGAATTGTCTGACTGCTGGGACCCTCAGCAATCCATGGGTTTGCTCTATTAATTTCTAGAAAATCACGCAAGATTTGTGCGTTGCAAGACGCACAAATCTTGCACGACTGCGAACCCCGTTCTTCTGAATGGGGTCACACACGAGCGGGGCAATGCTGGGAAAGAATTGTGGGATGTCCCATCTTTGGGCACGCCCTCGTATCGCCCATTGTTTTCAACGGGCTATCAAAGCATTGCACCGTGTGCTAGGTGCGAGGTTTAGCCATTGAATGGGAAGCACTCTGCGATCCTCCAAAGTGATGCAAGGTGGTTTTAACAAAAAACACCTTGCATCCGCAGGGACTTGGCGAGCGCGATATCAAGCAGAGTTTCACAGCCTGATATCGCACTCACTCGTGTGAAATTAGTCTGATGGATATCGATGCGCTCAGCAATCATCTTCTGCCCTACAGAAGTTAAGTCATACATACCCCCGATACATCCCTAAGGGGCATTTGGGTTGCACTGATTTTGGGATCACTGGGTATTCCAGCGGTCAGACCCCCAGTAATCAGACATTTATATCTTATCCTATGGACAGGGAATCAACATCCTAAGCGGGAAAACCACATTAAAAATTGCTTTTGGCCAAATATCTTGTTGCTCTTAGTTAAACAGGGTTTCAAAGTCTTCAATACGGATGGTCTATACTAGGAGGAGCTGTTGCACAAAAACAAGTTTTCCAAGGGCTAAGGGATGACTAGATGATAGCAGGGTCCAACTGCTGGGACCCACAAGAAGCCTGAGAATAGAATACCCAAGGGTCTTGCAATAGGAGAGCAGCAGTTGCTCCTGTGGACCGCTTCTCCATTCATTTCAGTGGGATTGGAAATAGTCAAGTAGTTGAACTCTGCTATGTCCAGCAGTCCCATGTACAGCCAAAGCAGCCTTCACTGCAGATCGCCAATCTTAGGATAGGTGGGGTTCCTGGCAGTTAGACCACCATTAATAAGCAAGTCATCCCCTATAGCATAGGGATCGCTTGTTTTCAAGGGGCAACCTGTTTACACATTGCGGAAACATTTACTATTAAAGTGAGTGGAATTAAAACAAATCCTGCTCACCCTGCAGATTCTCTGCGGTAACAGTACTGCAATTCTAACCTGCAGTTTTGCTTCAGAAATTCCGCAATGTGTGAACGCACACATAGGTACACATACACAACACCAAAGTCAACTGACTAGCTTATGTCTACAAGGTTGTGCCGACTCCCCCACCCCATGGCAGATAAGTCACTGCCGGAGTTCCCACCACATGCCGAGTGTGCACGGTAATGGCAGTGCCAAATTAGTTCAAACAAACTAAAATCCCAACGTAAAGCCATTGTGTACTATTAGTTTGCTTTTTGCTCGTCGCTCGGTTTCAGCCTGCATACAAATCATTGCTGGTTCGCTCACTTCTCGGTGTTCCACATAGAATGTCTAAACATTCTGCAGGAGCGCGAACGAGCGGCGACATCACTCACTTGTACGCTTGTTGTAAATGGGGCATTAGTGTCAGCTGAGGGTTATAGACGGTGTAGCGGCACCTGTAAAGGTAATGTGGACATGTAGCGGAATTGGTGTGCATTTTCCGCAGTGGAAAGCCCGCACCAAAATCTACATTAAATTCCACAACATTGACACGTATTTTAATGTGGATTGTGAAATCTGCTGGGGATCTGCATCATAAACAGCGTCGACACCAAATGGTGTTGATTTTAGCGTGGAGTGGATCTCCTACGTGTGAACGCATTCTAACATAGGAAATCAGTGTCAGATTGATGGGGGTCCATTGGCATTGCAGTTCTCAGCAGCTCAGTCCCATTCAAGTGAATAGCTGTGAGCACCGCTTCATTCCCTTCAATGGTAATGCCAAAGACAGCCAAGCCGGCCATCCACGGTGGTCCCATTAAATGAAGTATTTGTGGTGCCATCTCTGCTGGTCCCACTTAAATGAATGAAGAAGTGATGCTATCCCTGGTGGTCCCATTAAAGTGAGTGGAGGAGTGGCCGCTGCTACCGTACACTTCAGGACCAGCTGTAACCAAACTCTGCAGGATGGCAGAAACCTGTCCTAATAACCCCCCCTCTAAATAGAAAATTGTACACTTCCCCTTGTAGTTTAAAGGTTTAATTTACAAAAAACCCTGAAACGCCTGATAATCATGATGAAATGGGGAGGAGGTGGCATGCCAAAGTGTGCCAATCTCCTCATGGGGCTCATTCACATGGATGTATGTAGCTTTCAGTCCATGAATAGCCAGCGTATTCATGTGCCAAAACACTGCATATTCTGTGTGCATATAGCCCTGGATGTATGTTTGTTTTTACCTGCGCCAAAAAAAAAAAAAAAAAACCACAGTAAATACTAGAGATGAACGGGCATACTCTAAGGCGATTTACTCGAGAGCATCGCCTTTTTCGAGTAACTGCTGGCCCGTCCCTGAAGATTCGTGGGGGGGGGGGGGGGGAGGACAGCGGGGGGTTGTGGAGGGGATCGGAAGGGAGAGAGAGCTCTCTCTCCACCCCGCGGCCCCCCCGAATCTTCAGGGACGAGCCAGCAGGTACTCGAAAAGGGCAATGCTCTCTCGAGTAAAATCGCCGTACCGAGTATGCTCGCTCATCTCTAGTAAATACATATGTAACATGCGTATTGACTAATTATTTGCGTATTCCCATTGACTTCAATGGGGTATTCTGGTGTGTAATGTGAACGTTGTGTGAATAATACACTCATTTAGATACCCCAGTGCAAATCAAAGGGGATTTAATAATACGCAGCACAAATATACCATGTGAATGAGCCCTGACAGACCGGAGATGGTAATTATTAATGTGCAACCGCATTGGAGAAAGCAACAGACATGAAAATAAGATATCGGGCAACCCGGAAATAGTAAGGCCTCCTGTCCACAGGTGATTCTTCATTGTGATCTCCGTGACAATAATCCGCACGCGGGGGACGCATGAAATGCTTTCCATAGGATAACTATGGAAGGCGTAGCCCGATTTACACGAGCGGAAATACACCGCGATTAACCTTTTACAACAGGTTCATCGCAGAAAATCACGGTTACTAAAGTGCACTCCCGTGGAAGAAATACGCTTGCATTATAACGTACCGCCCATGAGCGGGCGGCCTTAAGCAGTTTGTGATCTCGTGGAACGGTTTTGTATCATATGTAACCAGCGGAAGGGGAGTTATTTTCTGAAGCCAATCTGGATCCAATCTCATGCATTGAGATAAAAAGCATTTCCAGGAGAGGAGATGCCATTTATTTCGGCTTTACACCAATTACATTACATGGCAGGCTGGGAGCCTATATATTATTTAAGTGCTTCTTGGGTTGTTGTGTCTCGTGTAAATGCAAAGTCTTAGCAGTTAAAAGCAAAACACATCAATAAAAACAAGGGGTTGCCCATACTGGACAATCCTTTTAACTCATTGGTGACAGGGAATTTTTTTCCTAGTTTCCTTCCAGACATGCGAGGAAGGGAAAAAAATGGGATGTCCCAAACAGAGGAAATAAAAGATACAACGTAAGGCTAGCTTTTGTCCGTTTTCTTTTGGACGGAAAAATCTAGCGCAGCCGACTAGTACCGTTTCTGTAATATTAGAGAATAGATCAGCAAAGGTCTGCTACCTGGGAACCCCTCTGATCAGCAGTTCATCACAGCTGATTTTTGCAGGAAGCAAACAGCTCCATTCCCACTACAGTGGCCAGATTTGGTATTATAGGCACAGCTCCCCATTGAAGTGAATGGAGACTTTGTCTGCAATACCACCACACCTGGCCACTGCAGGAGGAATGGAGCTGTCTGTTTCGGACAAAAAACAGCAGAGCGCATAAGCGCACAAACCCGGCTAACAGCTGATCAGAGGGTGTCCCGGAGAGCAGACTCTCAATGATCTACTATTGATAGCTTATCCTGCAGATAGGCCATCAATACTTTTCAACGGGGCAACTCCTTTTACTCTTGTGAAGCCACATCCAAGAACATAAAAATGGACGGCTATCTAATATTCAAACCTCCTGAACTCCATCCCAGTCCTTCTGCTGCTCATCACATAACACTACGTCAAAGTTTTTCGACAGGCAGTGGGAAACCGAGACAGATGGAATAAGGTAAATCTAGTTTAACGTGGGATAATTACCTGGTTGATTTTCAGTTGATGTGCGCTCCTGACACACTACAGTGCGGCTTTCTGACTCTTGGTTTAATACTTTAGTGGCTAAACCCAGGCTGGCAGCTATGCCGGGAATCTGTTGCCCACGCTTCACAAGAGGCTTCTGTTCCTGGAGTCGGAATCGCGGTGGTACTTCACGGGGAGGATAACGTGACACCAGTTGCTGCTGCTGCGGAGTGAGTGCTGTGGGCCGCTTGGCATTATTATTCTGAATGCTGGTTACGGTGGAAATGCCACTGTTCCCGTTGACAGGCTGAGGCTGGCTTAGTATTTGTTCTGGCACTGTATGGTGAGCAGAAGAGGAAGGGACAATCATTAGCCATCATATTGTACAAAGACTGCAATGACTTCAGCTGATTAGATGTACAATCGCATCAACCAGGTATGTGAGCCTGTGCGGCCCCAACCCCTTATGTATTCCCATATAGCACTTCAAATAAGTAGCTGTACCCTCTGTGAATCGGCTTCTGACAACACATTTCATTTTTACTCTACGTTTGGTGAATGTGCAAAACTTAGCCATTGGCTGCCAAATGCTTGTTCATCAGCTGATCACTTCTGGCAGCACCCCCCCCCCCCCATCCCCAATGTGAATGGGGGATGTGCTGCAGACAGTGATTAAAATAAATGGGGGATGAGGATATGACTGATAAAAGAGCGCCGATCAAGATCAGCACTCATTTACTGTCGATATTCCATGTAAAGGGGCCTCAAAGGAAATTGGTAACCAACTCTAAGTTCCATAAACTAAGTTATGGTGCTTGTAGTTTAGGTGACTGAGTCCAGGGAGCCGTGCCTCATACCCCATTCCTGTAGTGTCCCCTGGCCAAATCAGTGCACACACAGCATGCATGATTCTTCAGAAAGCTGTACGCACATGCTCCTATAGAGATGAATGGGAGTGTGTGCACAGCCTTCTGAAGAGTCATCCTTGCCCGTCTGCATGCCATCTTCACAGGGGGACATTGCAGGAAACGGGGACCGGGCAAGTATGAAAAGGGGCTCCCCGGATTCTATGTTACCTAAACTATAAACACCGCAAGTTAGGATGGGAACGATTACCATTCCAAAAATTCGTCCAAACCAATGAAAGTAAACGATAATTGTTGTGAAACACTGAATGAGAAGTTCGTGATTCTCAACGATGATCTGCCTGTCTAAACGGGCTGCATGAGTGTGAATGAGCTGGTGACATCTTCAACTCATTCACTCGGGCAAACAAGAATGGCGCCATTCCCGTTGTGTGTAATCAGCAAGCTAAGAAACTTGTTTTACTGGCCTTCACACGTTCATCGCTTACAAAGGGAAGGTGCTGCTGATACATTTTTGGTACATCCTGAAAAATGCAAATCACCGGACCAACCAGCGTCTGTTCATTTGTGAGGCGACTGGCAACATGTCACATGGCCAGAAGATGGGGTGCACAAACATTTGGGATCATCTGCTCATGTAAAAACGATGCGCAACCACATGACAAGAGGTGGAGTCAATGGAAGTACATGGACTTTCATTGATTTGTTCACATTAGCGTGTAAACACGGCCTGTAAGTACGCGCGTGAAAGAACGCAGTATGCTCTATTTTAGAGCGTATAACGCGGTGCGAGCCCCCTTCTTTACTATGGGTAGCGCATGCACCGCTATTCATACACAATACATGGTGTATGGGCAATGATGCTACACAAACCCTATGAGACAGAGCGGCGAAGAAAAAAAAAAGTTGCACTCCGCATGACACTTTCATGCGCAGTGCACTCACTGCTATAAACCGGTGTGTAATACACGCAGCGCTTTAGGCATACGGTCGTGTAAAGGAGGCCTTAATAGGATATTGTCTCACACAAATACATATCACTAATAGACCATCTGTATTTATTAAAAAACGATCACCATTACACACAATATACTTAGTCGTGAAATGGATATATATATATATTATATATACATACACACACACACACACACACACACACACACACGGCTTAGTGTTTATTATACAAGTTCCTGAAAAACCACTGCAGCAAAACACCAAGCGGCCGGCCGCACAAACAATGGCAGTGATCTGCCCGGGGTGCTGCATGCAGGAACCTATAGCCCCTCCACAGCTAATCACTCGCACCCGTCACCTCTGTGCCACAGGAGCAATTTCACAGCCGACTGCAGATCTCAGAAATGACGACTCGGGGAAGAGGTTGTACTGACAGACCATCAATAAGTCAGACGCAGAACGAAAGTGCAATTTACGCTAAAATATTCAGTCTGGATTGGAAATCCTGAGCCCGTTTCCACAAATTTCTCTGTTAAACAATAACAGTATTCGCTCCCGTAACGCCTACGGCTTTTTCCACAACAGTATTTAAAACGGCACCGATTTTATTTTTGGTAACACAACACCGCGCCGTTACGAACTTCCTTCAATAACAAAAAAAACAAAAAGGGAAAGCTGGGTGTCCAAAACCCCTAAACCAAGACAGCCGGCACCTACTTCTGGGGTGTTGCAGCTGCTGGATACAAGCACTCCGTTCCTCCTGCTGCAGGATGATTGGTGGCTCTTTAAATACAAGCCAACGCCCGATAAGTTTGGCAACGTAACCGGCCGCTGCTGCGCTCGCTCATAACCCAGAAACCAAATGTGACAAGCCTAAGGAGAATTGTGGCATGTCCTAGTCTGGTCGGCGGTCTCCCATTCAAGTCAATAGGTGCATAAAAAAAGCAGCAGAAAGCAATGTATATGGATGACATACAGACATGGATTCAAATCGGGGCATGCTGGTCTGAATTAAGGCCTAAGGGCCTATTCACATGGTCCTGGCTTTCGGCCCGTTGTGTGGTCTGTGTATGCCACGGACAGCACTCAGACCCATAATAGCCAACTGGGTCATTCACATAGCGGTTCCGTCACGCCAACGAATGGTCCATGCGCAAAAAAAAATCCCTACGTCTCCTATCCTCATGGATGAGAGTAGGACATGCAGCGTAGGGCTTCTGAGAAAGCTGGATAGTACACGGCCAGCCCAAATGATTGACTGAACCTGCCACAAGTCATCAGCCACTGCCCTTTATACTGATGCTCCAATCCGGTGATCTGAAAATCGGTTGCCAGACTACAACTCCCAGCAAGTTACAGACTACTGTTCTAATGAAGAGCATGCTGGGAGTCCTATTCCCATGTGGGGCTGTAGGTAAACACCAAGCTCTGTAAAGACGCTGAATGACTAGCAGCTAATTCGAGCCGTATCGTCGCGTTTCCATTTCCAGCCAATTATGAGTCACCGGAGAGGCATGCAGAAGAAAACTTATCTAAAGCAGCAGCGGCGACGGCGCAGCATCACTCCCTACTGTCCGATCGCTGGGAGCCATTTATCTGCACGTAAACCTCAGTACCCTGCAAAAACAAACCACCTAAAAGCTCCGCCATCGGACGTGGAGACACATAGATCTACAGACACCAGCAGAACGTAGCAGCTGGCACCCCTTCACAAGCAGCAGCTCCCTGCAGGACCTGCCAGCAGCGCTTCACCTTAAGCAAACTGCAAGGAAAAGTACAGCTCCTCGCAAGGACCGGCGCACTATAACGCCTTTGTTAAGAGCTGCAGCTTCCCGGCTGCCAAGTCCCCCCTTGTTAGAATGACGCCTCCAGACATTAGCACAGCGCTGGCAGCAGCCGCCTCTGATGCACATTGCTTGCAGCGTCTGCCTTCGCTCATTCTGGCGCTTTGTTTGCGTCTTGCCAAAGGGCTTTTGTGAACGGCATTTCTGCGTTCGTTCTTACTGCACAATCGCACGATGCAAAACAAACAACCAAAACAAAACACGGAGACGAGACGAGGGAAAGGCAGCGACGGACACAAACCTGACGGAAATCCAAAAGGGGAGCCTGCGAGACGCCAATTAAACCGCGGCGATCCAAGGAAAGACGTTTCCAACTCCTGTTGCTTTCCCACTCTGCAGATTTCATGAGAAAATGGAGGAGAAGCATGGTGTCATTTTACTCCTGTGAAAGCCCTGTTTGCCAACTCCTCCTGACGGAGGGGCCCGTTCGGACAACTTCTCCCTCCCTTCTAATAAATAACGGCAGCTGTCTGAGCATTAATACTGCTGGTAAAAACAGCTCCGGCAGGAAGATGCAGGCGGACCGCAGCACGCTCCTGGCTCCCGGGGACCGCTGAAGGGCGCGCGCAGGAAGCCCGCCGCACGCACAAGCTGCCGCACTAGAAATTAGGCTGAAAAAAAAAAAAATGTCTGCAGTCCTCGTCCCAGCGAGCCGCTCTGCAAAATAGCTTCAGTGAACGCCAGGCGATTAACTCACTGAAGCCAGAACTGAACAGCCGGGCTAAAGGCGTCCATTGTCATGCACGGCGAGCGGTTCATAGCCATTCCCCGCAGACCGCAGGGAAAACTTAACCCCGTGGCAGCCAAAGCAGCCAGTCAAGCAGATAGCAGCTAGAGAGGCTGCAAGCGATGGAGATAATTCTCTGACTGCTCCAGAAAAATGCCAGCAGGCAATTAACCAGCGGCTCCTCGGTGGACAAGCATTTAACCGTTTTACTACCGCTGTGTACTCGTCATAGGACGCTCGGTCTTGAAGTGAAGGAAGTGTTTTATTTCTAGTCCAGAGATCTGAAGCATAAATAGTAATGTTGCTTAATAGGGGGTGTCCAGGATTTGCTGAGCATGGATTTCAGAAACAGCGCCACCCCCATCCACTGCTTTTATCTGGTATTGCAGCTCAACTTCAATAAAGTGAAAGGAAGGCAGCTGCAATACCAGTCACAACTTGGGGACAGGAGAGGAGCTGTTTTGGGGAGAAAGATGACATTTTTCTAATTTTGCATAACACCTTTAAAACTATTTTCACACGGGCCAGTGCAGTGTCAGTCAGTGAGAAAGTGACCAATTTTGCCCCAGTGTACGTGCAGTTTACATCAATTTTTCTTCACTTCTTGCAGTTTTAAAGTGCGAGTTGTCTGTTTTTCACACGTGTCCCAAAAAAAAAAAAAAAAAAAAAAGGGAATGTGGCAATTTAAAACTCCCATTGAAGTCAACAGGTGCATGAAAAAAACAACAGTACATTTACGGCTTGCAAGAGCTTCCCGCTCGTTTTTAAACGCACCCATTGACTTGAATGGGCAATTCTGGTCAGAGAATGGCTCATTGCGTTTTTTCCCTCTCCTTACATAGACCAGTCGTCAACGAAAAAAATAAAGAAAAAAAATTGTCCACGTGAATAGACACATTGGGGAATTGTGGGTAGATAACCACCGGCGCGTCACACGCTGTCTTATCTCCGTCTGCATGTGTTTAATATCTGAAGGGCTGCACGCGTCTTTACATATTAGGCGTATGTCGACTGCTTTGTACGCTAGGAGCCGACGTCGATATCTGGTATAACTTACGTAAATTCTTGGCGCAGAGTATATATATGTTGGTTCGGGGCAGCCACGCCCCCTTCCTAACAAGCCACACCCCTATTTTTTGTAAATTCTGCAAAGTTCCTGTCCCCTCCGAACTGTGGGCAGCGCTATATAGGCGACATGTAAACCACTTAAACATCCCTAGGTTGAAAGTCCTACTAGCTGCAAAAGCAAGACAAGGACGTTACCAACCCCCAACAACTCCTCTAGGCTGACATCAGACACACAGGTTTTGGAGTTTTTTCCTATTTTTTAAAGCCAAGCCAGGAGTGGATTCCAAAGCAAATGAAGTATTAGAGGAAGACTTCTACTTCTCCTTCCTGCTGAATCCACTTTTGGCTTCGGCTAAAAACAAAAACCGTACCTTAGTGTCAGTTCACAACCCACTGAATGAGGCCAATCCACATGTGGGTTTTCAGCAGACAAGCTGCAAGTCCGAGACATCCCCAGATGTTACTTGCACCCTTATCCTGCATAGAGAGGTGGTGAACATGCACAACCACGGCTCCATGCACTTCTATGGGACTGAGGGCAATCGCCAACCACGCTGCTTTGCTAGCTCCATAGAGTGAAAGGAGCAGTCGTCACCCAAAGGCTTCCCCGCACCATTAAGTATGGGAACTCTGCATGCGTCATTCTCACGATCCCCGAGGGTCCCAGCGACCATACATTTATCCCCCATTCTGTGAATAATGAGGTTGATGTCCGTGACTTTAAACAGGACAATTATCGCCTGAATAAGGCTCTGAGATCGTTCCTAAAGTGTCCAAAGGTCTGTTTGTGCGCTTTTACAGATTGTTCACCCTCGCAATGAATTGTTGGGACCATTTACACGGGCAGAAATACTGTTTGTCGACTAGTTACGGGGCATGGCGTTCTTTGGTTGGCGTGTACTTGAACTTATGATGCCTCCCCCAGCGCACACTCATTGGCTGCGAGTCCACTGAACACACTTCAATGCATGCGAGCGGTCTTTGAGTGAACACTTACTGTTGTCTCTTGCACGACCAACACCATCCAGAGATGGCACCAGCGAGTGTTCTTTTAAAGACCAGCAGGGACTTGTCAGTCACGGATCACTTGCATGTATTTTTGGGAACCAATGAGTTTTAAGTGGGAGAGCAAATGTTTCAGAAGGCAGCAGGAGCCAATACACATTCGGTGGAAGGCGCACGTTGAACAAGCGCAGATAGGCAACGATAATACCCATTTACACTAGGCGAGAATCAACCAGCGGCTATCTTCAGGCATGCGGAAAGGAAGAGACTAAATACACTAATTCTCGCTCGTCACTCAGTTGGTGGAGGCGTTTAAAAAAAAAACAAAAAAAAAACAATCGTTACATACATTCGCTCTATTGGGCAAACTTTTGGGCGATAGTTGTCCCTGTAAAGCCATCTTAAGATTAGCTGGTGCCTACAGCTGCCTGCCCAAGGGAGATCCACCGCAGGAGCTGCCGCCAGGGAGCAGGAGACAGCTGACGGTGTCTCCACACTGAGCCTATCTGACAGATAAGCTCACTACGGGGAATCGCGGCAAATCACAGTATGCTGCGATTTGAATCCTGCGAGCAGAGAATCGTTATGATTCTCCGCTCGTGGATGCCGTGGCAGCACTGTGGAATCACGCCCGTGGACATGCAGCCTACGACTTCCACAGAGGGCCAGCGGGTGAAAATCATTGCTCTTGCGGAAATGTGTTACCCACATTCACGCCAAGTTCTGACATCATGCATCCATACACGCAAAAGAGGGAGCAAGATGGCAGCTGCTGATACCCAGGACTGGATCACAAGAATTAGAGAGGGCCGGGGTACTAGAGTACATGACTTTATATTTACCTGCTGAAGTTCCCCCTTTTCTGTTTTGGACCGGATGTTTTGATTTCTTTTTTATATTAAGGTTACAAAATGAAGTGTAGGAAGGAAAAGCTAATTGCGCCATTCCGTTGTGAGGCAAGAAAACGAGAGGTTGGTGCATCACAACGCGATTTCCTAACTGCCCCTTATGTTGTTGTCGCCTGCCGAATGTTACAGTATCGGGCAGCGAGCTCGGAACATTCCAGAAGCCGTCTGGGTTGTTCGGACCGCAGTGTTGCAGGACGGTCACTGAGGAATTTAAACAGATTTTCTAGAGAAGCAATAGCCAGGATGGCAACAAGCAGGATGGAGGGAGTGATACATTGGCGTGGAGGCGTAGTCGGGGCTTTCTGCACAGCGTTTGTTGCAGGAGTTTGACTAAAGATCCATTTCTTTCATCTGAATGGGGTAGTTGTGGCGGCCGGCACATGGATTTCTGCAAAACCCATTCAGATGAATGAAGCAGTAACACATTATCCAAGTGTGAATGCACTTGGCTGCTGCCATTGGGGGGGGGGGGGCCCTCCGTATTCTTTGGCAGGTCTCCGATACATAGGCCGAGAGTCTGTTTTAGACAAATAGGTGCAATAATAATAGGTTCGCTTGGCAAGTAAATATTAAACTGGAAGAAGAGACGATGTATAACTTTGTAGCCATAGCAGGTCTAGATCTTGTTTTTGTCTTTTTTTCTTTTTTGTTTTTTCTTTTTCCGTTATTGGAAAAATGTAAGTTGGGATGATGTCCCTATTTTTATCTGCTAATGGACAGTCACAGATGGCTTATGTTATATGATGGATCTCGGTGCAGACTCCGGACAGTGAAAATGCTAATAATGTCTGATATTATTGCATTGTTGGGTGTATGTCCCGACTTGGTTGATAAAAACATTTATAAAAAAAAAAATAAAAAAAAGTTAACGTAGAGAGTATCCGGCTATCCGCTGTAACTTCTATGGGGAGAGCGGCACGAGGGACACGCACCTAACAAGTGGTATAAGCATTTATGAAGGAAGTCACGCGATCATGTTAATAAGTGTGCTGGTGACTGAATGCCTACCTAGGAACATACGTATACCCACAGGACTCGCTACGCTGGCCACCGAGGATCGCACAACTGTGTACGCACTTACTAATAGCCAGATTGAGCGATTAAAGAGGAGCGGTCTGCTGTCCTGACGTGTGTTTTGGGAAAGAATTGTATATATTGTATTCCCCATTAAAAATCTTCGTGAGTTGTACTGTTCCTCTGTTATCCCTCCTGGAAATCTATGAATAAATTGACAAATAGGTGTTACCACTTGGGATTGTATCTAGTTTGAAACTGTCCAATCAGCGTTGATACCTCTTGGAGAAGAGGAATGGTAATACCCAGTTGTCAACTTATTCATACGTTTTCAGAAGGCACAGCACAACGCACTTTTCTTTGCCCCAGAATTCTTTCATGGAGAATAGGATGGTTTAAGGTCCCTTTACACAAAGCATCGTTCAGACGCTCAATCAGAAAAGTCCTTTGCTTTTACATGGTGACGATTGCTTATTAGTCGTTTGCGAGATCTCGTTCTTAGAGGGGGGGGCTCTAGGAAATCTGTAAGCAAGTTGTTGAAATAGGAAGGACTGTGACTTTACGCCTGACAACTTCTGACAACCAGCGGCTGTTCTTGGTTAGCGCGCCACCCTGCCGGTGGCCATGTTTACAATGCACGACTATCGTTTGAATTTACTCTTTTGAGTGATTATTCAGCCAATAGTCGTCCCATATAAAAGGTAGACATGACAGGTCCTTGTTAAAGGTGTTGCCCAAAGTTTTCAACTTATCTCCTACCCACAGAATAGTGGATAAGCATCTGATGGCCGAGTGTCCCAATGGCTGGAACCCTACTTATGAGAATCTGGGTCCCATATTCCCCGGTTTTGTGTGCAGCCAAGTAGCCGTGCTGCAACTTCCTTCACCTCTATGGAACTGCCCAAGACAATAACGGAGCGCACCCCACTGGCAATCTCCAGCAGTACCGTGGAGGGGAGGCAGTAGGATGCATGCTTTGCCACTGCTCCATTCATATGCCGTTAAGCGTACCACGGCTTTTCATAGGGGGTCAATGAACTCTATTTTCTGTTCTACACCCTGTAGCCGTGAAAGCGGAGCGGTTGCAATAAGTCGCACTTGTGTGCAGGTCATTTAATGGGTTGTCGTTCAGTCACTTCTAGCAGTCATCACACACCAATTGCTGATACATAGCGAGGGCTTGGACTTCACAAGACAAGTCTCTGCTATGGCTTCCTGGGATTACAGCACTCACATCTCATATATCCAAGGGAAACCGAGCTGTAAGAGTGGAAGCACATTATGGCAGCAACATCCTCTACAGACATTTATCTGCATAAGGCACATTTACTCGGTCAGCAACAAATCAAACTCCCTCCAAGCTGAAGTACAGCAGGACCGCGGCCAACAAGCGCTTCTTCACTCCATTAACAAAAGGCTGACACAACCAGAAACTTCCCTCCCCGAGGAGGCTGCAAGAGTCCTGCACACAAACTTACAGGAAAAGCACGATGGACCTCAGGAATTAAGAGCCTTTTACGCGGGCAGATAATTGGCTGAATGAGCGTTTACACAAACCTTCGTTCCTGATGATTTCCCCGTGATGAGTTGACAAGCGAACGCTCATTAGCCCGCAACTTGCATCTTTTATGCTACCGAAAACTGGATGTACCGCTGACGACAGTGAAAACGTTTGGAGGGCCAACAATTATTAAAGAACATTTAATCGCTATACAGTTGTATTGGCCTGTGTGAAACCCATATAAACAAGCGCATCTTATATTAGGGCTTGTCCCATCTAAAAGGACCCTTCAAGGGGCTGTACTAAGATGGGTGATGAGTATGATCTCACCACCGAGGCCTGTACCAATCCTAAAAACAGGGGTGCTGTGCCCCCCCTACTGTGTGTTCACTGTACCCCCTGCAGTGGAGTGTAAATGGAGAGCTGGTTGCCCATGCACAGTGCCGCTCTATTCATTTTCAATAAAAGGGCTCAGCTATTTTCGTCAGCCTCACTGAAATGAATGGATTGGCAGTCAAGCAAATGCTGCCATTGCTGCATTCAACCTGACGTCACTGCGGGTAGGAAAAGCATCCCCATAGCAACAGAAGAGATGAGCTGTGCCTGCAATACCAATCCAGGCCACTGCAATACAGACAGCGCTATAGGATAGGTCATCAATAGTACAAGTCCCAGAAAACCCCTTTAAGACCCTTTAATATGAGTCAACGATGCAGCACAAACATTAATTTGCCCTATCATTGGGGCCTTGTAAATGTGCCCCCACTTAGCTGATGAATGGGCAAACGCTCATTTGCTGGTTGATTGGGCCATTTACACTGCAGAAAGAAAAAAAATTAAGTAGTTTTTGGCAGCACATTTCCTATGTGAACAGTGGATGTGCTGGCAACAATGATACTGGCTTGGAGATAAGCCAACGTACTAATGATCGCTCATGCCCCACATGGCCAGCAGCAGCCTGTGTAAAGCCCTTTTAAAATTTGCGCCATTCTCACTGATCCGCACTCCTCTAAAGAGCTGACGTCAGCCCGTGTATAGACGCCCAGCTTATCTTTCCTCTTAACACCATTTGTGCCCCACTTTTTCTACTTTTTTCAGATCAGAGCGGATTGCCACAGATGATGCTTTTGTATCAGTTGTCAAACTTCCCAGAGTAGTTACAAGGAAAGCTGTCACATTGAGCGTGTTTCGATCCTCGGGCAGTGGGCTACATATGATTTATAGTCTAATGAAAAAAGATTCAGCACAACTTGAAACATATTGATTTAATCCCGGCTACCTTTGGACATTCGAGTCAAGTGGGTGATCCCAATAATTGACAGAACACTTAAAAAGCGAAGCCTGCCAATCACAGCATAGGACCGCCAACCGGTGTGGTAAGTCCAGAGGGAGCAGGGGCTTACAATCAATAAATTCTCCATCAGTCTGCTGTAGGACAGGCTGCCTGCAGATAGCGCAGCCGCTTCAATGTAACAGGGACAGTTCACCAAGGAGATCATATGGTTCTATCAAGGATAAACAGACGTGTAGCGATAACTGTACTACACAAAGATCTGCAGGAATAGCAAAACATGCAAGTGCTTTACTGGAGCCGCAACAAGCGGGGTGGGAGCCGACGCATGTACATACATAGTCAACACAAAACTGCACTACAACGGACATTACTTTCCATTATCGATTACCTCTTCCAACAGTGTAACGGGATACTACAAGGTATTACACAATCAGGCACGGCTCTGATTTATTACAGGCCCTTAGTGTAACTATTACCAATCTGTCATCTGCGATACAATTTTACCCACAGGCTAAAGCTTTTCATGGAAAGTGAAACCGTGTAAGCCGCGTGCTAGGCTACAAGTAATAACAGTAGAGGCCGTAAACACACAACCCAGATCATTCAGCTACTGCAACCACCCAGTAGGATAATTGGGTGTTTAACATCCATTACTATGGAATTAGATTACACACATCATAGAAATATAAAGAATTTATTAATAATGATTATATAAAAAAAAGCAAAACATGAAAATCTTGTTCATTCTTCTAAAGGATGTTCAGTAGACAGAATCCACAAGAGTATATTTGCAAATGCTATGCATTTTCACGCGGACAAATCACGGCCGCCTGCATAGGATTGCATTTTGCAATGCAATCCTATGCAGACGTCCAGGGGCGGAAATTCTGCGGGAAATCTCGCCGCAGAATTTCTGCCCGTGTGCAGAGGGCCTAATTATCTTATACATCCTGTATTATCCTCCAGAGCTGCACTCCCTATTCTGCTGGTGGAGTTACTGTATACATACATTACTTATCCTGTACTGATCCTGAGTTACATCCTGTATTATACTCCAGAGCTGCACTCACTATTCTGCTGGTGGAGTCACTGTGTACATACATTACTTATCCTGTACTGATCCTGAGTTACATCTTGTATTATACTCCAGAGCTGCACTCACTATTCTGCTGGTGGAGTCACTGTGTACATACATTACTCATCCTGTACTGATCCTGAGTTACATTCTGTATTATACTCTAGAGCTGCACTCACTATTCTGCAGGTGGAGTCACTGTGTACATACATTACTTATCCTGTACTGACCCTGAGTTACACCCTGTATTATACTCCAGAGCTGCACTCACTATTCTGCTGGTGGAATCACAGTGTACATACATTATTTACTGATCATGAGTTATATATCCTGCATCATATTTCACAGCTGTACTCGCCATTCTGCTGGTGGAGTCAGCTCAACTCCACTACAGAACATAGGGCTGAACTGCAATACCAGACACAGCCTGTGGACAGAAGTGGTATGGTTTTTGGAAGAAAATCATTCATCTTTATTTAACCCTGCACAATCCATTCATACAAGCAGAGAATATGGAGTGGTCACAGCAAATGGCAGAATTGTGAATGCAGCTGTGTGTTATAATGTGCTATAAACCTACTGCAACTCGGTACAGACTTCTCAAGTCTTTTATATGGATTATGTATACAAAATGTTATCCTGTGTCCAAAAGCCACCCTGCGTCTCCAACTAGAACAATAAATTGCATTGCAGCCAATTATGCGGTGGATAGTGAAGACACAGCTTACCTTTGTTTTTTTGATCAGAGACCTGAAACAGAAAATAATAATGATGAATAACTTGTAATGTTTGCAAGGCCCAGGGATATTTAGGCCTATACAGTATTGCCTTAGAACAGTGTTCTCCAACTCCAGTCCTCAGGGACCGCCAACAGGTCATGTTTTCAGGATTTCCTCAGTGTTGCACAGGTGATGTAATTATTGTCGGTGCTTCAGACATTGCCACAGAGGTTCTTACTATAGGATATCCTGAAAACATGACCTGTTGGTGGTCCCTGAGGACTGGAGTTGGGGACCCCTGCCTTAGAATACTAAAAGGGGTTGTCAAAAGAAGGCCAAATACTCACACAGACCCAATGCGTTGTAATCTCCATTTCTGTCCCTATTCCGACATCGGATCACATAGTATGACCCTTCTATTCCCGTCATTAAGGGTGCTGGCTGCTGGGATCATTTGAATAACTAAGCCAGCCCCCTTGCCTGTTGCAGCTGGTACAGAGACAGAAGGACTGGTTTACTTATTAAGAGGTGCCTAAGCGTACGCTCTCTCGATGAAGGTACAGAGGCCATACCATGTAACCTGGTGTTGAAACCAGGATGAGAGTGAAGCTTACGACTTTGCGGGTCTGTGTAAGTATTAAGCCTCCCTGGACAACCCCTTTAACCACTTTGTCACCATAGTACGAACTATTGACAGACACTTGCCATGAGAACATTCCCTCGTCCTGCCTTTGTGTTGCTGATAGCAGTTGTAGGTATTAACGTATCTTGATGCCACCACGAAGTCCTGGTGGAGGCAAGAGTGGCAGCCCGGTGACGCCCCCTGAAGCCAATTGGCTACAGAGATGGCTCCCCTGCAGGTCCTGGCAGGCCACTATAATTCTCATGTCCTGGCTCCAGTCCCCGATATAAGCTCCTGGTTGATGCCAGTCTGACAGGCTCACCGGCCGTTCACATTCCTTCCCGAGGCTACCATTTCTTGGGCGACCCTATGCTGCCGCTCTTGATTCCCGCTGGCAGGCCAGTATAGTTCTACAGTCCCGGCTCCTGGCCCCTCTCCAAGGCTCCCCGCAGTCCCGGCTCCTGGCCCCTCTCCAAGGCTCCCTGGCCTCCCCGCAGTCCCGGCTCCTGGCCCCTCTCCAAGGCTCCCTGGCCTCCCCGCAGTCCCGGCTCCTGGCCCCTCTCCAAGGCTCCCTGGCCTCCCCGCAGTCCCGGCTCCTGGCCCCTCTCCAAGGCTCCCTGGCCTCCCTGCAGTCCCAGCCCCTCTCCAAGGCTCCCGGGCCTCCCCGCTGCTGCTCTTCATTCCGCGGCGGCTGTACCGTCCCACTTCCACTCCCTCTACCGGCCCTTCTGTCGGTGATCTGGCTCCTGATGCAAGGCAGCACAGATAGCCGCCGCTCGCCACGTCACTGCTGCTAGCTTCCGTGCAGCTCGTGATGCAGTGTGTGAGAAGCCAGCTGAGAGAGCTGCCGGTCCCCACATGTAAGAGCCGGTGAGGCGCGCACATTCCCGAGAGCAGCAGCATGGGGGAGGACAGTATTGGGAACGCGGCCGGGGTGTATGTCTAGTATTGTATCTTGATGCCCAACTTGCAGGACCTTGCGCCATTCACCCAATCGGGAGCTAGGGGTGTGAGAGGGGCGTTCCTACATGGAAGCCCTGTCAAACCCCTAGCTTTCGGTGGCATCTAGCTACAATACCGCAGTAGTACTCGAGCCAGCAGACTTTATTATGGGCATGTGTTCACCGTAATTAACACCGTGAATGCCAATTAAGGTGGCGAGATAAAGGGCCCCATTTGTCACTTGCTTGCAAGCTTCTGTATCAGGGTTGCTAGGTATGATAATTTTTCTATGGCCAGTCTAGGGCCTACTAAAGGACTCCACTGATGTACAGAAATAACGCATGTTTGTGCATATCCAAGATAAACCCTAATAGTTATCTGCATTTTATATGCAAATGTACCAATATAATGTCATAAAATTATGACTATACATTTATTTCCATAAGGCATACAGGTGTATGTGTACATGAGGAACACTATCTGCTCATATGACTTGTATCCTGCAAGGTCACCAGTTTTCCCATCAGCAGGCTGTATATGTCATTCTCAAGTTCTCTCTGAGCCGATGGGTGTAGAATAGCTGCTATGATGTCTCCACAAACTGTACATAGGAAAAACTAAAGATTCTGTCCGCTAAACCTCTGTAGCATACAGTTACTAGCGACATGGAAGACAGTGTACAGCAGTACTGAGCAGTGAAGATGTGATTCCAGTACCTGTAAAGCAGTAAATTGCTTTCATTAGCTGCTGCAGCATGATGTCTATGGGAGTGTCTCTGCTTCTCTCACCCTCTCATCTATAGACTTCTATGGGCAGTATGTGACAACACATCCTCCACTTCCTGGGTTTTTTCATGCACTTCACATAACAGGCAGCAAATTTGGAGGAAATGAGACCCCCTAGTGGGCCAGCATTTTATAGTTATTTTTCAGCAGAAAACCATAATTTAAAGTAATTTGCACCTTTGCTAGTGATCACATGGACTATCATAGTAACATAAGCTGTCTCAAAGTGCTGTGATCATTTCAGGGGGTTAGACACTGAAAAGGTGCATTCATATGAAATTCATTTTTGAACCACTAATGGTAGATTGTTTGAAAACACTTTGCAATTTTCCAGACATTTCCATTGTTATCATCTGTGCAGTCAAGGAGGAAATAAATCATTGCCGTCTAGTGACTGCTGTCGTGTGTACTGGGCAGCAATGCGGACTGTAAATAGAAATATTAGTAACATTTGCAGTCTATGATTAGAAAGAATCAATGGGCGAGCCGGCGGACTCGGCTGACAGACAATTGCTTGTATGGATGCTGGAGGTGGGGGCAGAAGCACGTTACCTTTTTAGAGGAGGCTTCCTTTCTTCTCTTATCGTTCTTTCGGTTTTTCTTTTCTTCCATTAACTGTACTTCCTCCTCCGGCGCTGTACTCCTAAAGCAAACACAAGTGTCACAAACTGCACACAAGACAGTCAGACCAGCAAAACGTACAATGCACAACTTACTGCCGACTTTGGAGGGGCTTTGTCATTAACCCAACAGTCATGTTAGAATTAAAAAAAGGCTCCCGAAAATTTTTTTTTATTGTAGATTTTGAATTTATGTCTCATGTGAATACATTTGGCGCAGAACTCTGTCGCCTGAAGTGCATTCTCAATCCCTTAGTGATAGAACTAATTTTAGCCATAAGAGCCAGTAAATTGTTTCCCCTTTCGTGTTCCAGAGGTCACAGATTTTTAATTTTTTTGTGGGTATAGCAGTACTTGTTTTTTGTGGGACAAGTTCTAGTTGTTAAAGGAACCAAATCCAGGTACATATAATGTATAGATTAACGCCCCTTTTTTTTTTACTGGGGGCAATGGGAAAAAAAAACACTGCAATATTACCATAGTAATTTGTGATTTCTATGGCATTCACCGCGTGGCATAAATATTTTGTTACCAGTATTCTACGGGTTAGTACGATTATGACAACACCAGATTTATAGATGTTTTATCACTTTTGTACAATATAGAAACACTTAAAAATTTTTTTATTTTTTTTACAAAAACACATGTGGGGCCACATTCCAGGACCGGAACGTATACAGAGCTGTTCCTGCCTGTTTTTTGTGGAACAATTTGTAGTTTTTAATTGGTATCATTTTGAGGTATGACTTTTTAATTATATTTCCTGTTTCAAGGAAGTGAGATCATAAACCTTTTTTTTTTTTTTTTTTAAATAGAATTTACCATGCTGGATAAATGTAATATTTTATAGTATGGGTTGTTACGGAAGTGATTATACCAATTGTGTAGTCTTTTTTTAATATTTAAAGGCTTGTGTAAGGTAAAAAGGGTTTAATTTTTTTTCCTGTAAAAACATTTAGATGTCCCAGTCTGCAATGACTGCAGCATCTGTTAGGTTAAAAATGTAGGGGAGTGATTAGATGAACAAGTCCTTTTCACTGGGAAAAAACCCCATGTGTGACAATCAGAGAGCAGATATGCTCTCTGAGTGATGAGATGGAGGGGATGCGATAACATGAACAAAACTTCATGTCACCCCTCCCCTGGAACAGAGATAAGATCTGTGATTCTCCCATTTCTGTGCTGAGCTGGTCTCCCGTTCCCCTCTGCTCTGTACTCTTGTACACTGACTGAAACAGACAGCTGTAAATGTAGCATTTCCAGTTAAACTTTTAACGGCTGTAGCTCCGGTTCACTAAGGGCTACGGACAAGAATCTTAGATTTTAAATGACACCAAACACATCTATAGCCCTGATAGAATCAAAGCTATAGCTGGTTGAAGTAGAACATGCTCTATTCTCTCAGAACAAACACAGGTTGTCTAAAACTGTTAGGGGGGTTAAGAAAACCACATTTAGGGTGCATCAATCAGAATGGATTTGGAGTGGATTTTCCAAAGTGAAAAAATCTGCTCCACAATCCACATCAAATTCTGCACCATTGGTGCGGATCTACAGCAGACGTCACCCATCATTTGAGTAAAGTGTGCTGTGGTTCCTCGTCACAATCCACACTAATGGTCTGAATTTTAAGGCGGAATTTCCACTGCTGAAAATCCGCTACGTGTGAGCGCATCCTTAAAAGAGAATGTGACTGCTTTAAGCTGTTGTGATGCTAGAAAGAGTGAAAGCAACGATCAGCAACGGACGTCCCTCACGGAGGTCACTACAGGGGAAATCTATTCTGGGTCATAGATGGGGCTCTTTAGCAGAACCCCCCCCCCTACGTCATCCCTATGTCTAAACAGGTCATAAGGATAGGGGGTTATCCCTGTGGGACTGGCCCATTTAAAGCTACAGTCAGCTACTTTGAGCCATCTAAGCTAAGCTAAAGGGCTCACAGTAGCTGACCCGCTGAGTCCGGGGATGTAAGTTTTCCCACTTACCTTCCCTGCCATTCACCAAGTGTCGGCTTTAAACCCACCACTGAACTACATATTTGTGAGCATAGAACGAGGGGACAATATAGCAGATGCCTATGTAGTCCGTCGAAATGCATTGGCGGGTTTGAGATCCAACAGGGGAATGACGGGGAAGACAAGTATTAAAAACTTACATCCCCGGACTCAGCGTGTCAGCTACTTTCAAGTCCATAAACTTAGCTTATGAGGCTCAAAGTAGCTGAAAGATTCCCTTTAAAGGGGCTCTCTCATGAGGACAGCGCCTGTCCATAAGTCCTATTGGGACATATGAACATCTTAGCCAACTGGAGCCGTCCTGGTATTACATGGAAAGCCTTATGTTTATCAATGCAGCAAAATGATCTCGGAGGAAGGTCTCTGCCAAGTGCTAACAATTGCCTGTTTTTCCTTTACTCTGGCAAAACAAAACAAATGTCAGGGCAGGATTCACCCAAATTAGTGCTTCCCCTCCTGTGATGGCGCTCCTGATAGATCTACACAAGAGACGCGGCTGGAATAATGCTGGGGCCTGCACTTCTCTGTACCGCGGACCAGGGGCATAATAAGGCCCTCTTCTACTTAGTTTACAATTAATAATAAAGAGAAAACATCTTCATTACACAGCGGAGCGCTCATAGGAGACCGTTCCTCCTTAATTACCAGCGCCTCTAAATTGCCAGGCTCCAAAACCCAAATTGTAGAAAGATTAAGCGTGCCCTTTGATAATTCCCTCGCCTTCATTATTGCCTGGTCTCTGGACCACTACAATAAGACAATTGTTTCGCCGTTCCAGGCAGATCTGTCTAAATAGTCGCATTTAACCACTTGCTGTAAATGCTGCGCGGTTAGAGAGGAATTACTGTGTAGTTCGCAGGCCGAGACGGTTTGTATCAGAATCCCGCAGCCATCCATAGAGATTGCATTGGAGTCCGCCATCAGATGGCTGACAACGCCCTTGTTCCTCTGTTATGCCTCTTGAAAATGTATGAATAAACTGAGGATTACTGTTGATTTTGCCAACGCGTTCCCTACACCATTTGATAGTGTCCAATAAGGGCTGACGGGGAAGTTCTCTGCTGACCAGGGGAACTGTAGCACCCAACCCATTTAAACATTTCCAGGAAGAATAACAGACCTGTTAATGGGTGTGGGTGCTTTTACATGGGCTGCTAGTTGCTTAAATAATCGCTCTAAGGCGTCTGCCTCCAGATTTCATAGCAATTACTGCCCATAACACGTTATTGAAAATTGCTTTTCCATGCCCACTATCGGAAATCCGTTGCAATTTTCAGCTCGCGGAGGGAAAATCGCAGCATGTTCTATTTCAGCACGGATTCCGTGCGGATGGCTTCCATTGAGGTCAATGGCAACCATCCGATCCATGGCCCGTCTGCAGCTGACACTGCAGACAGACCGTGGAATCCACGCCATCGGCTGGCGATGGCACATCCGCATTATAGATTCGGACAGGTACACGGGGGTCACAGGCCGGGCACAGGGTTGGATTCCGCTGCAGGATCCCGCATGCGGATTCCGACCCGGCCATGTGCATTCGGCCTAATTAACCATTTTGGGCAACTGTTGGCCCGTGTAAACACGACACCCGAAAACGTACTGCGTGAGAAGTTGTTCAGTAGTCGCTACAGTAACACACATGCTTCAGTACTTAATAACTGCATTAAAGTTTGCCAAGACGTGTCAGATGGGCCCACATATTTTGATCAAATTGTGCACCAAAAAAAACTTGCATTTTTTTATGCAGTTGCTATAAACAACTGTGTATTTTTATGCAGATATTAAGAGGGCCTCACGGAAGGCTTGGGAATGCCGCACTCCTTTCTGTCAACTGAAATGAAAAAGAAAAAAAACATAGCTTCCGTTTAGTTTTCAGTGAAGGCTTTTTGATGCCGCTACTTGATCTTTGCCACCGTGTTAGATGTATTTACACACAGCCGGCTCTTCAGTACAGAACTGCTGTCACCCGCTACGATGGCACTCTTTGATCTTCAGGAACCTGGAGTCTTATCTGAATTCAAGTTCCTAAAAATGCATCTCCTACCGAGCGACAAAACCCGGTGTTTAGCAGAACAAATCATCTGACCTAATCTAAACCCATAGGCACATGCACAGAAAGAAAAACACACAATTTACTATCATCGCCATTTGACCTGTGACTTTCAGCTCCTGCTTCACCACTGTGTGGTAATAGTCGTCTCATGTCGGGATCAAAGTCCCAGAAGCGCTCCGCTCCCCGCTGTCAGTCTCTATACAACCAGCTAGGCAGCAAGATCCAACATTATGGGGCAAAAAGGCCACAACATGTCTGAATTACTAATCCTGAGGAGCAAAGACTCCTGATCCAAATCTGGAAGAGCCACATGAAGTCTGAGGGAAGATGTTGTAGGTCCTTTCATCACATAATCCAGTGGTGACAATCACTCAGCGACCACGCGTTTTACAATTTTTAACATATACTGCCTTGTTTTTTGCACTGCAACTAATATGAGGTGAGTAACAGAGAACGGGTTATACCCATGTACGCTACACTGCGCTCTATTGCCCACTGGAGTCTTCTTTATTTCTCTTTTACACAATGGCGCTGGGACTGGTTGCCCGCTGTTCTAGCCCATCCGTGCTAGGGAATGGGGAGCTGTGCTTTCAGACACATTAGTTGGATCCCCAGTGTTGTATTTGGCTTCAGTTTTCCCGGCTGTGCAGCACCTGTTTATCAGCTAGATTCCCAACATCCTCCTGACACCTTTAAGGGATAAGCAGTTTCCATTGACAAGATCCCCTTCTGCTGAATGTTTTTCTTCGAATCACAATTCTCTGTATACTCCACACACCGCTGCAGGAGAAACCCCCACAGGGCTGGCAGTGACATCCAGGCTCCGGCTAGTCCAGCACAGATGGCCAGACCCCATTGAAAGTCACTCAGATCACTGGATTGGTACTAATGTATCTTGACTCCACCAGGAAGTACCGGTGGAGTCCGGATTGACAGAGGGGTGACGCCCCCTGTAAGTGATTGGCTGCAGAGCTGGATTGACTGGAGGTCCTGGTAGCCCAGTAAGCCCCAGCTGCAAGGTCCTTTCCAGCTGGCCAGAAGGCGTTCATACCGCGGCCCCAGCTGTAGGCAGGCAGCCCCAGCATCATGAAGCACATTCCCGGCCAGCGCTTCATTCACCCCAGAGAGAAGGGGGGCGTTAGCAGGGACACCACAGCGGCGTCAGGCGCCTTCCCTGCCAGCGCTGCAGCATGGAGGTGAAAGCGCTGTGTAACACTGACTGAAAGCCGGCCACCGCTGTAGCACACCCCAGTAGGAGGCAGAGATCTGGGAGCCCATAGAGCGCAGGGGGAACACTGACGCACTGCCGACATCAGCCGCTGAGTAACGCCAGAGGACAGCAGGGAGGCCACAAAACAGTGTGACAGACGCCGCCAGCAGAGCACCACAGCAGGGAGCCCATACAGTGCTGGGGGAACAGTCACTCCCTGCTGCAGGTAGGCTACAGTGGCAGAGGACAGTGAGTTTAAGCCAGTCCATGCGCGGCCACCTTCCAGGACCTTCAATTCTTGCACCAATCCAAAGCTAGGGGTGTGACAGGGGCGTTCCTCCATGGGAGCCCTGTCAAACCCCATGTTTCCGGTGGCGTCAACATATACCAGTACCCACTGGACTTTCCCATGTAATGTGGATTCACACTGAAACTGATCCACAGAAAACTTGTCACCTGATTTTATGCTGCTCTCCGTTCCACAGAGAAGTAGATGCTGGTCACAGGAATAATTTCCATACAGGGAAGCCCCAATCACGAAAGGGCCGGTGTTGTCTAATGAAGCGGTCATTCACTGTATGCAGCATCACATGGAGTCTACACATTTGTGTGACTGACCTGGGGCATCTGGCGCCCCTGTGAGTCGTTGTACTTTGCCCCAGAAATCATTTAATGGAACGCAATTTCTTTCACAAGTTCTAATGAAACCCGTAAATATAAAACCCGCGGTACCCCTTCATATAAAAACTAAGGTGTGTTATCAGAGTGCAGGGCTCCAGCAGATCGCTCCTATTTCTACCTTCTCTGCATCATCTCCAAATGGAAGTCAGTCTTCTTCCTCCATGGATGGCCCCCATCCAACACTTGTCAAACGTCAGACAGTTATGCTTCATTTACCGGGGGCGACAGTCGGGTAAACAACTGCGAGAGCGCAGACGTCACCGCTAAGGTCGTTAGCTCTCATGCAGAGTGCTTACACAGGCAGATCACCGCTGGATCGCGATTTTTCGCTCAGCGCCTCACCTTCTATATGAAGCGCTGAGCGGGAAGTGTTTCGATGAAGCGAAAAATCTGCGATGATTTTTATGCTGGTTGAAAGTGCAGGACAAACTAATAGTAAACGAGTAGTAAACCACGCTTTACATTTTAACGTAACGATTATCGCGTTTTGTTTGAAGGAATTTTGCGCGGTAACAGTCCCGTGTCAGCAGCCCGTACGCGGATACATTTTCTCTGTCCTTCATTAAATGGGTTTTGGGGTTTGTTTGCTATGCCAGGCACAGATAAGAGTCCAAGGGTCGCACTGTCAGTGCTTAATAAACCCGGAGTGAAATGTGCTCATTAGCAACAACATCTAGAAATAGATAACGGGCTGATAACAGCGAGGAATTTCAAGAGCAGTTCCCACATTACAAACGACATTTCACGTTTCCACCCTATTAAATAACACTCAAAATGGTATATTTTTGGTTTAACAAAAGACTGTTATCATCCTGGACTTGTCTGGTTCATGGAATCTGTGACCTAACCCTGAGGTAGGCTCACACGGAGCGCACGTTGATGCGGTTTTATATGTGGATGTAAACATTCAAAATCATACTAATTAGAAGCCTGCATTGTGCCGTCCTCGTTATTCCTCCTAGAAATGAATGGACAACCGGGTATTACCACTCCTGGTCACAGGGGGGGGGCACTCGATAGTCAGCACTGATTGGACAAGGTCAGACTATGTAGGGACATGCCTCCATCTGGTAACACCCACTTGTCGATTTAGTAATATATTTCCAGGAGGTATAACGGAGGAATAGTGCAATGAAGAATAAAGATGCTCCAGAATTGTTGTTTCATGGGAAAGTATACACAAAACTAGATCCGGTCCTATAAGGGGGCATCTCTCACATTTCTGGACGGGTCTAAAGAAGGAGGTAGCAGATATAACATTGGATTGATAATGGTTTACTAAACAGGTGATAATATACAAGGTTATTACCGTCCACATGAACAGCTAATATGGCACTTCAATCACAGTGACCCTTCAGCGGGCATTCTAGCTGTATGAATGTGCTCTAAAGCTGGCATTATGTCCGCCTGGCAAGAAGCCTGGGGTTTTCCAGAGACTTGACATTTGCACACATGCATGAGTACACTGCCGCTATGAAAAGACATTCAGAGGCCGCGACTAAGACCCTTAAGATGTGCTGCCATGCCCCAGTCGCACCGTACAACATGGTGACCTGGGTGGGGACATCCATGTAAGACCCCTTTAACTGCCACCCACTAGTTTCCACTGCTGCAAATCTGACACTTGTAAACTTAAGTTAAAAGTTCACATGGTGGAAATTTGCTGCGGACTTGATATGGCATTTGCATCCCATCATGTTCAGTGTGCATGGGAATGATTTTTTTCTGCACGCGGATTTCCAAAGGAGTAACATGTTAAGTCTAAGGCTGGCTGTCCACGGGCGAGTTGTCATCGTGAGATCCGTGGCAATAAATTGCCCGTGGACCTCGTATGATGCACTTTACATAGGATAACTATGGAAAGCGCAGCCCAACATCCACGAGCGGAGAATCATAGTGATTCTCCAGTCACGGGATTCAAATCGCGGCATTCCACGATTCCCCGCAGTGAGACCAGTCAGTGCTCCCCTGCAGCGGAATATCACTAGTGATATTCCGCCTCGGCTGTGGGCAGGGGGCCTTAGTCTGTGTGCAGAACCGGGGCAATAAAAAAAGGGCAAGACCACAGCAGAACTACATGGCTTAGCTGACGATTTAGAGGTAGGATCTGTGCCGAAAAAATAGACATAGCGTCTACCGTCAGAACATAGCCTTAACCCTTTCCAATCCAATTTGTATCCTGGTTTTCCTAGGGGGCTTACTCTTTTTCTGCCGTTATACAACGGCGCTATCTGCTGGCTAAAGCCAGTACTGCATGAGGTGACACGTTGGCAATAGACAGTAAGAGAACCCCGACGGATGTCTTCGAGCATCGGAGCTGTACAGCCTTAAATCATAATGTCTTCAGACGTCAGACAGTGGATTGGAAAGGGTTAATAGTCACACGTCATGGAATTCCTGTGGATTTTCGAAAGTGGAGAAATCCACACCGAACAGCGCAGATCTGCATTGGATTTCTCCAGTGCGGGAAATCCACAGTAAATCCATCATGTGTGAAGGCATCCTCAGGGCAAGAGCCTCCGTACTGCGGCTGTGGTGCATGCTTTGGACAGGCTTGCACATGGACACTCCATAGTGGATTCCAGTACCAGCCGTACGGATAAACAAGTCCCGTCCATACGGCGCAGAAGTTCTCCGAACGGATATTAACCGGCAGTGTGAATTTACACTGCAGATGTCACACTCACATAATCTGAATATTACACATGCAAATTTTACTGTGGATTTGCGGAGGAATAATCCCCCCCCATGTGCATTAACCCTTAGCGTACATTCTCAGCGTCTGATTCATTGCGGAAATTAGTGCAGTCCCATTCTGTAGACCAGCTTGTAGAGATCATGTGCCCAGTTTACACCAACCCCATTCATAAGCGGAGAGGATTGTCAGTTGCAGAAATTTATGCTACAAAATGTGTTACTTCTGAACCAACCCGTAAACGAGCAGCTCAGCCAGTAACACATAACCACCTTTTTTTCTCAGAACTTGTGTCTCTATTATTCCTCCTGGAAATGAATGAACAGACAGACAAACAAGCTTTAAGTACCATTTAGAAAGATGAATCGCGTCTTTCCACGGCAAAGTGTAGGAGGAGAAATGCCGATTGCAGCCGACACCTCGCCAGTACAATCACTACGAGTCCACGCGGCAGCCGCAATCAGCGTTTTGCACCCGAGAGACTCTGCGTGAAATAGCAGCCCATTGGACAGTGGCACATTGCGTTGGGCCAACAGGAAATAGGCCCGTTGTCAATTAACTCACATTACCAGGAGGAATAATGAAGTAACATCATAATGCAGAGTTCTAACATATGCCAGAAGTGTTATCTTATTGCACTACAGACCTGTGAGGAGAACATAAACAAATCCCATCCTAAATACTCCTGCAAGAGGTACCTTTACAGCGAATAACCACTCAAGAGCAAATTCAACTATAGCCAACATGGTCACCGACAGAGTGACTAGCCAAAAGTTGATAGTCAATGCGTTTCAGCTTAACACCCCCCCCCAATCAATTTGCATGGCACTCCCCTCTAAGAACGATATCTCGGCAAACAGCAATTGAACGATGTCATTTGTACGCTTCAACGACTTTTCTAAGCGATTATCAGAGCGATAGCTGCTCAGTGTAAAGGTGCCTGAAGTCGCAAGTGGTGCAAAGGGTTAACCCTTTCCAATCCACTGTCTGACGTCTGAAGACATTATGATTTAAGGCTGTACAGCTCCGATGTTGGAAGACGTCCATCGGGGTTCTCTTACTGTATATTGCCAGCCTCTCTGCTGTCGGAGCCTATCCAACGTGTCACCTCATGCAGTACTGGCTTTAGCCAGCATATAGCGCTGTTCTATAACAGCAGAAAGAGTAAGCCCCCTAGGAAAACCAGGATACAAATTGGATTGGAAAGGGTTAAACATAGAGGACCCTAACAGAGCCGTTACACGCCAATACAAAACACCCAATATAAATAGAGCCCTAAATGCTGACAGCAGTTGTACGCACGGCTCGGCCATGACAGGCGCCGGCCTGTGCAACTTTTGTCTGCACTATCCGGGGATAAAGGTTTGGGATGAAATGCGTTTTAGGAGTCATGTGACCACACAGGAGCGGGGTCTGCCCTGCGAGGGCTGCAGCTCATTCCATTTCCAAGCTGTCACCCAGTAATAATGCCCATGGGTCACCTCTCAGCCCCCCCAGGGGGATCACTTGCTAAAAAAGAGCAGTCAGGAAGCAGAAGCATCCAGCACATCCATAACAATAAGCAAAGTCACAAAAGCACAAGAGTCGTAACAGAACAGCGTGAAGCTTGTGGAAACAAATCCTCCATCACCCGTAGGCTGCATCTCAGACTGGGGGCAATTAGAGCACAATTGGCATCAACTCATTTTACCCAGTCCCCTTATTAAATGCATCCTGGCTCAGTGCCCGGTTTGCTGGTAATTTGGCAACTTGGATGTTTCCGGTACTGGAGTGGCCCACCCAAAATCTGTGCTGACAACTCCGTGCCTAAGGGAATCCATGCATATAGAGAACATATTCTAGTGGTCCTAACGTGTGCCCATAGAAGTGCTATTACCCTGGGCTCACTGCTACATACCCCCTTCTAATCTGCCATGTTGGGCTTTAAGTTGGCCAGACATTTTGAACAGCCGATGCCCTTTGACGTGGCCGGATACAGGAGTCTGATGAGTGCCGATCACAGAGATCCTCGCTCGTACATCTTTAGTCTTTTACACGGGCCGATTCAGACTATTTCCGACGAGTGATCATTTTCATGGCGGCCGGCAGCATACTGCCCCGTTCACACATGGAGGTGTGCTGCCGGAAATTACATTGCCACACTGCACAAAAATATGCAGTCAGCCGGCGGACAAGTGCTTGCTCATTCCCCTGCTGATCGCTGCCTGCTTTACCGTTCTGAGAAATGCTTGTTCATTTCAATCTGTCCTTATAGGGGTTCTCCATAGTCTTGCTGATCTATCCACAGGACAGGGCATCGGTAGTTGATCGTGAGGGTCCCGCTACTCAGGATCCCAGCTGATCGCCTGCTGTCAGTGAGCAGCTCCCACCGAATTCAACGAGCTGTGCCTACAGTATCAAGCCAGACTGCTACAATGTTGACAGCGCCATCTGCATAAACAGCTGAATAGTGGGGGGTGCTGAGCGGTGGACCCCAATCAACTATTGATGACAACTCCTTAAAGGGCCTTCTTACATGGGACGATTGGCGGGTACATACAAAGACCCAATGTCGTTCAGTTTTCTCCCTGCCTAAACTGATCAATAATAAGCAGATTGTTTATAATTCGTCATTTACTTGCTGGCAGCTTTTACACAACACAATTATCGTTCGGATTCCCGCGATCATTACCGTTCCGTGTAAAAGGACCCCGAGCCGCTCTCAGACCCTCTAGTATCAGCTTAGTTCCCAACAACAAAAGCATTGGAGATCCAACTGGCCAATCTCTGCCATTGATGCAGTCGGTAGACCGCCATACACAGTGGATGATTGAGGGGTTCGTTAAGCTAATGTGTATGGGCCAGCTTTACAGAGGTATATATACTCGGTATACGCTGACAATGCAGGACGGTGACCGGGGGTTGCTTCTATCTTCCAGCACCGATACCAGATATCAAGTTATTTGCATTGGAGATATCCATGTCTTCACTTTCTGCAGAAAAGCAAACAGCTCTGTCCTTGAGTCTTATCTACTCGATAATACTAATAGGGGTGAGATTGTAGAGAAACTGCACTAAAGTATCACCACATGTGTACATACATACTGCTGGGTTACACCGGGGATCACTGGGGTTGCATTTTATTTACAGTGGATATAAAAAGTCTACAAAGCCGTTAAAATACTAGGTTTTTGTCATGTTAAAAGTAGTCAGCACTCCGCTGCTGTTATTTACAGGGATTCCGATTTCCCCCATATAAAGATCAGCTCTTCAAGGAGGATTTCTCTTAGACCGTCAATACATCAAAGGGATCCGATTATTAAAGGTATCCATCAGGACAAGGGGACGTCCCTCAAAAATGTACAAGAAGTCAAGAAGAAAATTGTTCCATGAGGCTTCCAAGAGGCCCACAGCAACACTAAAGGGGCTGCAGGAGTTTCCGGCAAGTCCTGGTTGTGTGGTGCATGTGACAACCATCGCCCGTATTCTTCATATGTCTGGGCTGTGGGGTCGGGGGCAAGATGAAGAAGCCTTTTCTAACAAACAAAAACAACCAAGCCGGCTATGTTCTGCCAAAACTTCCATCAAGTCTGCCAGAAGTCTGTGGGAGAACGTGTTCTGCTCGGATGACGCCAGGGGGGAACTTTCTGGTCATTAATCCAAAAGTATGTTTGGCACAAAGCCAACACTGCACATCACCAGAAGACCCCCAACCCGCAGTGAGGATGGTAGGGGCAGCATTGTGCTTTTGGGATGATTTTCTGCTGGTGGAACTGGAGCTTTAGTCAGGGCAGAGTGAATTATTAATAGTTCCAAATATCAATCCATTTTGGCACAAAACCTTACGGCCTCGGCTAAAAAACTGAAGAGGAATTTAACCTTTCAGCGTGAGGACGACCCAAAGCATCCCTCCAAATCACCGCAAGAATGGCTTCACCAGAAGATGATCGAAGTTTTGGAATGGCCCAGCCAGATCCCAGACCTGAATCCAATTGCAGATCGGTGGGTGACCTGAAGAGGGCGCTACACACGAGATGCCCTTACAGTCTGACAGATTTGGACAGCTTTTGCACGGAAGAGTGGGCAAAGACTGTCAAGTCAAGATGTGCCATGCTGAAACGCACCCACCCAAAAACACTACATGCGGTCTTATAGCCAAAGGGTACATCAAAGTATTCTGTATAAATATGCAGGAAAATAGAACACGATGCGATTTGTATATGTAGAATACGGCTTGTGAGGGTCTGATTCTGAACACAACCACATCATAAGAGGGTGTGAACACTTATGCTACTACATTAAATTATCATTTTTGCACCCTGGCATTGTACAGATAACGGGTCACATCGAAGGTGGCAATAAATCTGAAATGATTCGTCTGTGTCGGATTTTTTTGTAACATGACAACCCCCGGCATCTCCTCCGGAGCGGAGAGACTTTGTACATCCATTCGCCTCTATTTGTAAAATCCACATTTATACACATTTGTATCTTTAATGCACAAGGATCTCTCTTTGACGGAGACCATGAATAAATTATTTTGCAAATATGCCTCTCCATATCGGATCAACTTTCACTTTCCTTTCTTCTTTGCGACGTTGAATATTTTATGCCTGTGTCTGCTGCGCAGTCCGTACGCGCTGCGAGGGGGGGAGGGGGGGTGATTAAGAACGGGGACTCTCATCTCATTTCCATGTCTTTACTTTGCAATGCCTCAACACAAATAGGGAAGGTGGAAGGCTGCAGGAGTCCATAAATATGCTAATACGGTATGTATACCATGCCCGTGCA